>NC_142156.1:21265346-21415500 GCF_024610735.1 Ursus americanus | reverse complement strand
TAACGAGACCGCAGCCTGCGCAAGCCTCTTTTATTGCTTTACAAATGGAATTAGTTATTGATTCTCCCTTTGATCACAGAGAAGTACAATCCGAAACCACAGTAGTCATTTTTAATATATGGACGCCCATGCCTAATGGCCCTGGGCATCCTTGTCGAAGTAGGTCACCAGCACTGCCTGCTACAAAGAAGCCGGCTGCCCCACGAAACGCTGGAGGAGGCGGGCAGGCTGGGTGACGTCAAGGCCCAGAACAGCCTGCAGAACACGCAGGGATAGAGCGTTCTCCAGGAGGGGCTGTGGTTCTTTGTCTGATTTCGTGCACTGACATCCCGTGTGCCCATCTGAGCGCCCCTTCCTCTGTCCAGCAAGAACGCACGTCGCTCTTCCAAGAGGAGGCGTAGGAAACTCGCCCAGGAAACGCAGACCTCCGACTTCGTAGTGTCTACCTCGCTCCACGCCTCAGTCCCAAGATGGCTGCCCGGTACGACAATCTCAGCTGCTTTGTGTCTCCTTATCTTCCCTTATCTTAATCATAATAATCGTGAAAATAAAAGCAAAATACCATCATTGGTAGAACCGACTACGTTTCAAGGTGAGTTCGTTTAGCCATCGCGGTTATTCCTAACCCTCCGCCACTTGTGTGCCATATTCAAGACTTTTCCGTACGTGGTATCACCTTTAATATTACTCACTTCATGCTTCCTAGGAATTCCCTTTAGACTGACTTCGTCCCTTTTTATTTAATCAAATGCTACAGCACTTATCAGTGAATGTGTGTACTGAAACAACTAGCCGAGTATTATTTTTAAAGAGGATCTCAGCGTCCTCTAAAACCATCTGCACCTCACTTTAGAGAACATTAAATTACCTCATCTGACTACCAGAGGGTCTTTTGAGGAGTGTGTTAGCTATTAAATTACTTCCCTTTATTGCCAAACTCACCCTTTGTCATCCGCCTTGCAGAAGTGCGTATGGGTCCTTTAGACAGGATTCCACGGCTAGCAGGCACAGCCGTAAGCTTTGTGTCGTGTGACTGGAGAGGCATGATGGGCGAGTGAGCTCTGCTCCTTGACCTCGGGGCACGGGGCACAGGGAGAACTGAGGCAAACATGAAGTGTGTTGGGACTCAGAGCCATTTGTCTCTGGCCCTGGAGTCTCGTGTCTTCTGTGAGCAATCCTGAAACTGTGGACGATAAACTGCTATAGTCTCAGTAGACTGGAATCTCAGCCACTTTGTGATTCTTGACAGTGGGATGGAAAGAGCCTCGTCAGGGGAATGTTTACAGACGAAGGCCTTTCAGGGCCTTGTTGGCCTGGAGCGGGTGAAGGCCAGCATGAACGCGTGACGACCACATGGCTGCCCTTCTGCCGGCTCTTGAACCTTTCAACCGAATTCTCCCATAATTACTTTCTTGTCCCCCACTTCAGTGTTCCAATGGATTTCCCTTCCTTAGATAGAAGAAAGAAACTTTTTAAGGATGCCTTCTCCCCTCCAATCCATATCCTGCCAAATTCCATTTGTTTCCAGGACTTTCTTAAAATCTTCTCCCAATTAACATTCCCCAGTGCTTCCCCAGTGGTGACAGGATACAGTCCACACTCCTTGCCTTGGCTGACATGACCGTCCCACTCTGGCTCCTCCGCCCTCCCCACCTCACCTCCTGACCTGCCCCCTATAATTTGTGCAGTCCTGTCTGGGAGGCAAGATTTTATTAAAGCTGTTCCTTGGGGCGCCTGGGTGGCTCGGACGGTGAAGCATTTGCCTTCGGCTCAGGTCCTGATTCTGAGGCCCTGGGATGGAGCCCCATGTCAGGCTCCTTTCTCAGCAAGGAGTCTGCTCCTCCATCTGCCCTCTGCGCCCCCACCGCTCATGCTCTGCTCTCTCTCTCTCTCTAACAAATAAAATCTTAAAAAATATAGTAAAGCTGTTCCTTCCAGAGGAGACTCTTTTTTCATAACTACCTACACTTCACACTCATATAACCATTAAGACCAAATTCAACCTTCCCCCTAAGTCATGCAAATAGCGTTTAGTAACAACCAATTCTAGGTTTACGTTTCTTCCACATCTGAGTTCTCAAAGAAGGTTCCAGTAACTTAGAGCCAATGCCCTTGTGTCCGAATTTCCCAAATCAATGGCTAAGCCTGGAAACAGCTTCATGCCTTCAACTGTTTCTCAGGAGCAAAAACCCTTGCAGAGGGGCTCTCCTTTTCTGTGACTGGCTGCCAATGCCTCCTCTCTCTTCAGGCCATGGACCACTGTGCAGAGGAGTGGGTGCCTGAGTCAGCCCCTTGGCAGTCCTCCCCGCCAGCACCCGGCCCGGGAGGTAGGCTGGGAGCCCAAGCAGAGCGAGCGCTCTTCCCTAGGAAGCTCTAAACTGAAACTGGTAATAAAATGTCTATTTTCCTCTGATGACAAGTCTGTACAAGTATGAGCCTTGCTGTGCATTTGGCCTCAGTGTCTTCCTTGTCTGGGGAAATAAAACTGTTGCACAAAAGAGAGATGCAAAGAATCTTGACGTAAGTCATTTTCCTCTAACTGTCACCATAAGGACCCCCATCTTCCCCTTGTCTGAGAGTGGACAAACCCCTCCTCGTGCATCTGTTCTGGGCGGTGGGTCAGACTGATCTTGCCACTTATTACCAGGAAACTGGATTAATTCACTTTTCCTTCTAATTCTGAATGCTACTCCAATGTCCTGCTCTCCCTATCGAGGAGAATACACATTGTGAGGAATACATGTTGGCACTACCAATGGGGAAGATTCTGCTTCAAGTCAACTGATTTCCATTTGCACACTGCCCGCACTAGAGCCAGTGTCAAATGCACTGCGTTCATCCGCTGTTTGTCCCTATTCTTGGGATCACTACGGCCTAACCTTTATAGTTAAGTCTTGGAACTACAGGGCCCATTAGACTTGACTTTCTGAAATAACTCTGCTAGGGATTCATGTTTTATTCAGACTAGAAATGAGGGCCTATTGATTTAGCTCTAAATATCACACTCTTCGATTAGAGTGGCTGTTTACTTTCTGGCGGGTTTTTGGGCTTTGTGTGGTCCAAACAGGCACCGCTCACGAAAGATCTATAGATTCGTGCAAATCACTGATTTTTTTAGTGGACCAGTGAACAATGCGGAGCACGAGTAGATTCCCATTGATCCAAACAGAAAGGGATGTCTTCTTCAGCAGGGAGAGGCCTCGGTAGTCTCCGTCCAACTGCTTCCTTTCAGCCAACAGTAAAATGCAATTGCTCTATGAAGAGATTGACTCTCATGGGTTGGGCTGATCCAAGAGGAAAGTGTTTGCTCTTGCCCAGTCTGCTCTAGGGAATCAAATTCTCATTCTAGAGCCCTGATTAAGCACCACATTCATGGGTACCACATCCTTCAGCCTTCAGGGGCAAACTTGTTCGGTCCAAAATGCTGGGCACCTCCCATCATGTCCACACCACAAAGAGCACAGCCTAACTCCAATGAGAAACCTTGAGTCCCTTGAGTCTTTCATAAATGCTGTAGAAGAGATCACGGCCGGCACCACACACCCAACAGAGCACAGACCCCAGAGTAAGGCAAATCCAAAATCAAGATCCATTTCCATTAGCCACGAAGCCACTCCGAGCCTTCATCTCCTTGTCCAGAAAACTGAAGCAATACGACTCATGACAAAGACCTAGTGTGGCTTTCGCATGAAACAACCCACTTGTAGAGGGTCAAGCACCTGGAAGATAGTCAGTAAATCTGAGTCTCCATTCTGTCCTGCTTCAGAATTAAGGGGTGCGGGGTGGGGGTGAGGAAGAGCACTCTGAAAGGCGGGGAGGGGATTGGAAATTTTTAAACAAATAATTCTTAGTAATAAAACAGACCAATTTTCATTTGGATTGAATACGTTTCCGCAATACGATGTGGACCTAGATGTTGGCCCCAGGCAGTAGGGAAGGCGTTAGGCGAGGCCCTGCTGTCCAACCGCAGGGTGATGCCTCGAGGTCGCACAGTTGTAATGGTCTCTCTTTGCAAGCACAGGATAGCATACATTTATTTACATGGGGCGGTAAATCCCCCCTGCGTTCTATAGATGGCTAGGGGCCGTAAGAATTCTTCTGCACGAGGTAGCTGGGGCAGATACTGCCACGACTTCTTGGCAGAAGAGTAAAGTGAAGGCAGAGACGCTCGGTGGTTGGCAAATGGCAGGTAGGTGGAGGCAAGGGGGCAAAGCCGGAGGTGAAGCGTGGGCTCCTGACACTGTGATCTATTAGGTTTTTGCACTATCCACCCCTGTGTAAATGAACGAAACCGCATGAGAAGAATGTGCCATCCTGGTGACGATTATTAACAGTCGTTAGGGCTTACCATGTGCCAGACTCCGTAACAGGCATGTTGAACACACTGCTGCAGTGGTTACCTCGTGTGCCAATCGCGCCGGGCTGAGGGACGCCCAGACAGCCGGTAAAATGTTGCTTATGGGTGTGTCTGCGAGGCTGGCTCTGCGTGAGAAGCCTGTTTGAATTGGTAGCATTTCCTGGGCGTCTGGCTTGCACAGGGCAGATCACAGAACTCCTCGGCCTCCATAATTTTATGAATCCATCTGTCATAATAAATCTCTATCTATCTACATATAGTCTATTGGTACTGTTTGTCTGGAGAAGCTGAATGTCACTGTTTCGTTTACGGTGTCACAAATTTCTGGTATGGACTGAAAGGCCAGACCGCAGCTCCTTCTGCCCCAGCAGGGGCTGCAGGAAAGGAACGGAGGGCTGTAGCTGGTGAAGCTGCAATTTCTCATCGCGCTGCAAGCACCCGCACGCAGGGCTGTCGATGGGGAGTACGGGAAAAGCAAACCCCACCGTGGGTTCTCAGTTAATGAACGTCCAGGATGTCTGTGCACAACCGTATTCAAAACAGATTGAGAGTGTAGCCCACGTAGTCCCTGAACGATACACTCAAAGGATGTTAGGCTCTATTCGATTTATCCGCCATCCCGCGCCGGGTAACATGTCTCCTGGGAAATGGCAAGGTTGAAACCCTTGGTGAGCAGGCACGGCTGCCGGCCAGAGGAAGTGTTAGAAGTTGACTTTATTCACCAGAACGTGGGCCAGTGCTTTAATTTGGAAAAAAAAAAAAATCATGTAGGGACTGGACCATGGGGCTTTAGCAAAGGTCAGTAACATAGAGACACTTGATTTGTCGCCGCACTGACTGGTGTGGGAGAGGCGGCCTTCCAGAAGGCTGACGCAGTGCCCTCACCGGTGTGGCCCCAGGCCTAGCGGCCAAGCTGCTTCCGCAGCAGATCCAAACGGCAGTTTAGGAGACGTAGTTAGAGAAGAAGGAATAAAAGATATGGATGGAAACGATCGTCTTCTGCTGGCTCCTTTTCCCACTGGACAAGAACTAGAAGAGAGAATCTCCTCCCTGTTCAACGGCAGAGCTGTGTAAATCTGACATCTCCTCTTGCTTTATCATTTCGTGGGGCTCTCGGCTCAGCTGTGATTTATATTTCCTCCAGCTCCTAACCCCAGAACCACCTCTGAACACCCATGTGATCTAAATGATACGCATTATTAAAAAGCCACAAAGCGACTAAATTCCCTGCATATTCGAGGAGCATTACTGAGAGAGAGGCGTCCTCTCTCATCGCTGCCCCGGGCGGTGCAAATGCTTTTGGACAGAGAGAAGGTTTCTGCATCTTCTCCGTCGGATCTTGTGTGTTCCTGAATTCCAAATCTAAGCCAATATATATTCAGTTGTTCGCGATGCTTTAGAAAGACTAGGACGCGTGTCCAGCTCTGACAAACAGTGACTCGAAACTGTCAGATCTTACTTAAAACAAGTTATTTTGTGGACAATTCAAGAGCAAGACAACAAAATAGACGTGACCGTGAGAGAAGCCACGCCGCTCTTCGCTCTGGGCCGTGCTCCGCGGAAGGCCGGGGTGCCTGCTCACGGCGCGGGGAAGAGGGAGACGGCAGGCGCCGGAGCTCACACCCCACCTCAGCCCCTTGCCATGTGGGTCACCTGGGGCACACTAGCCACCTTCTCTGTGCACCGGTTTCCCAAGCCGGGAAAACAGGATTCTCAGTAGTATTCTCCCCACGGTGTTACTGGAAAGACTAAATGAGTTAGAACATATGCAGCATGGAGAAGAGCGCCCGGGACCTTAGCGCCTGCCAGGTGTCCGATCAGCACGCATCACTGACACTGTTACGTATGCAGATGGTCCCCGTGGCCGACTGTGTCCAGCCAATCACACGATCACATTTCTCCATAGTGAGAACCGAGCCAAGGACAGAACCGAAGTCAGCCTAACTCCAAAGCCCTGTATTCATCTCAGGACGAGGTGCATTATTTGCTGGAAGAAATATGCTCCCCCAGAGGGTCACGCTGGACCCCTCATTGGACACAGAGCCCAACGTCCTGGATCTTGCATTGATGCCCTGGAAGGGTGAATTCTCGTCTTGGGAAGGGGTAACTGTATTTTGCATAGAGGAGGAATATAAGTAATCTGGGGCCAGAGGGTAGACTGCGGTTACTTTAAAAGGTGTCTGCAAACCTGTCCCTCTAACAGGTGGAGAACGACTCCCTCTCACTGAGGGTGGGCTGGGTTTAGCACGTAGCTTGTCTCGAATACAGTATGTCGGAAGTGGCAGCGTGTGTCCTTGAAATCAAGGCATGGACTTCTCTGTGAGTTCCCCCTCCCTCCCTCTCTGCGTCTGTCTCTGTCTCGGCCTCTCTGTCTCTCTCAAATCGCTCACTCTGGGGAAATCCAGCTGTCATGTCACAACATTTAATTGGCCCTTATGAAGAGGTCTGTGGTGGCGTAAGCTGTCCGGAGCGGTTGAGCCATTCCCCGATTCCTGACCCACTGGAAGTCTGGTTTAATACATGCATATTTTTCTGAGTAGCTAAGGTGTGGGTGATGTGTTATGCAGTTGGACATTCCGTAAGTCTTCGGTGGTGTAAAGCATTTCTCCAGCAGTTAGCAAATGCCTCTGGAGATCTGCCATGGTGCCTCCATGTGGTATGCTTTCCAGCAACACCTGCTGGCTGTGCCCTTCCTAGAGGAAAGGGAACATTCACTGGCACTCTTCCTGGGGAGCTCCATCCACGTCCGTCATTCTTGGCCTGCCCAGACGGCACGCCCCTACTGGCTGTTTTCTCCACTCGACCCCAGGATGAAGTCGTTCAGGCTGAACTCTCCTCCCAGTCCCACCACGGGATACACAAGTTCAGTCTAGCCAGTGAGCCTCTCCACCTGTGTCCACGGCGCTGCTGCTTCGCACCGGGCCCGAGAGCAAGGGCTTCTTGCTGACACGGCTGGGAACCAAGGCTTTCCTCCCGCCGGACTCAAAGCCACCATGACGTAAGCCCGGAACTATGGGGGCCCCAAGTACAAGGGGAGCCTGGCAGCGAATGAGGACAAGAGAGGAATCAGGAGTGAGGAACAGAAAGAAGCCAAGCTCTAAGAAAGCCCTCAATCCAGCTTCGCCATGAGCTTTACCGGCTCTCTTCGGCTACATGATCCAACCGACGTCCTTTTTAGTGTAACAAAATGTCATGTGAGTTTTCGTCATTTGTAAGAAAAAAAAGTCTAGGGACACCTGGGTGGCTCAGATGGTTAAGCGTCTGCCTTTGGCTCAGGTCATGATCTCAGGGACCTGGGATCGAGCCTCATGTCAGGCCCCCAGCTTGGCAGGGGAGTCTGCTTCTCCCTCTCCCTCTGCCTCTGCCCCTGCTTGTGCTCTCTCAGTCTGTCTCTCTCAAATGAATTAAAAAAATCTTTTTTAAAAAGTCTGATTAATGTCGAGACCCGCGTGAGAGCTCCTGGATCCTGCCTCCCACACTTGTCCGTGCTTCTCCACCTCAATCTTTAGGTGCCTTTGTCTCTGTTACTGTGGTTCAAAGTGTCCTCTCTAGGGGGTCCCATTCAGAAAACACACCACTGTCACCTTAGCCTCCGGACACCCAACCTCCAGGAGCTCCCTCCTAGGTGTGGTGCCTTAACCCATGGGATGCGGATGCTATTTCAAAGCCAAAGTCTTTCTCCCTTAGAAGCCGGCTTTCTACACATTTCTAAGCAAAGAGCAGGGCCATTTTAATTTTCCATGAGACAGCTCATCCATCAGAAGATGCTGCTTAACGGCTCACAAGCCAGACTCAGAAACAAAGGGCTTCCCTGGAGCGGGGAGTCTGAAACACGTTAACATCTTTTTATTAGGTCCTTAGCATCTCGTTATGTCTAGTCCAGCAGAAAGCAGACGCCTGGACACAATTGTGCAGAGATTACGTTGGTGGGCACTGTCTCTGGGCCAACATGGATTTATTTATATTTCTTTTTCAAGAAGGAAAAGAGTTAAGAGCCTGCTTATGATGTGTGGTGGACTTCTGGGGTCCCGGGAGCTACCATTTATGCACAGGGTAATTACTACCCCTAAAGGTAAAACCCATCACTGAATCAGAAAAAGCGGCATAAAAAGATTGCCACTCTGGAAATACATTTCTCATCCTTCCTGGGAAGATCAAAGAAACTTGGCAACGAAAAGAAAACACGCCTTTAAGGTGGTGTGGCTGAAAACAACAGCGCATTACAAATGCAGCAAAGCACATTGCCGGCCCACTGACCCCTCCAAGGGGGAGCGGTGAGAACGAGCCTCTCACCATGTCCTCCACAGCCTCAAAGGATGACGAAGCCACCATTTGCAGGCTCAGAGCAAGCTGCCTGCTGGGAACGCTGGCTCCACCACCCACCAGCCGGATGACGTGGGAGAAGTCATTTATCTCCTTAAAGCCTCGGATTCCTTGTCTGCAAAATTTAGCTGGTAGTATTCCTTACCTTAAAACCCTGTTCAAGGCATAAATGAGTGGACACTGCTTATCTGTTTCTAATAGTGCTTGGCCAACAATAAAATTTCACTATTAATATCCACTGTCTACATCCTGCTACCAAGGGCAGAAACCGTATGCGTTCCACTTTGGTGGAGCTCCAAGAGCGTTACACACCCACGGTGAAGGTTCGGAGACTATCTCTGGAATACATGCACTCCACAGGGCCCAGAGAGAACGTGGATCACAGTACCTGACTACAAGGTCCAAGCCCCCAACCACCAAAAACTCACTTGACTGTAGAGGCTCCATATGTCTAGGATCGCCTCCAGTGAAAAGGAATTCACAGATGTCCCAGGAAACATATCAAGTATGGGAAAACTCACGCAGGTGCTCTCGCCACCCCTGGATCTTCCTGCTTTACTTCCCCCCTTCTTTTCCTCTTTCCTCCCTCCTTCCCTTTCCCATGACTCAGTCCTAGAGCCTATGAAGCTTCCAATTGAGTAAGGTGAAAACCTATACACATATAAATACCTATAAATACATATGGCAGGTCAAACATTTATGAGGTCCTTTTTACAAAGGCAGCCTTCCCTGGTTCTCCCCCAGAAGGGAGTGAACTACTTACATATTTAACATGTGGCATTTCAATTACATATGCTGAGAATAAAAAAGAGAGAGAGAAATAAAATCTGTCTGGGACTCCTCCTAAACCCCTTTAAACTTCCTCTACCCCCTTTGACCCATAAGGACCCAAGGAAATTAGCCACAGCCAAATGCAAGGAGAAAAAAGAAAATTAACTCTTGGGTCTTGAGTCTCAAAGAGCCCAAATCCTTGTGACTGAAATTTAATTTGAGGATTCTCAAAGGCTTGTTTGATGATTGGTAGGTTTGCCTTATACACTCGGATGCAGAGCTAACCCATGCATAGGTAGATTCCACTAGACCACTATCATTCCACACTACACATAGGATGTTAAGGTATCAGGAGTTATCGGAACTTGCCAATGTTTGAAGAGCTAGGAAACCATGAAGTCACGTTTGAAACCATGCCTAAAAATCTGGCCATAGACTATGTCCCAGGGGTGGTTAAGCACTCACATCCCTCAACTATTTCTCCAGTCATCTGATTCCCAGAGCCCTTAGCACCCCAAACATTCTCTGGAAGAGTATGTTCCAATTGCCCCACGTCACTTTTAAGAGCTGGAATGAGGCAGAATTCTAGCACAGAGGGACAGACTGAGGTCTGTCATTTTTGCCCACTTTTTAATGGAGACCAGCATATATGAATTTTCAACTTTTTCATGAACTGTGCTATCAGAAGTGTGGTGAGAAACACCCCATGCCCCTCTGCCCCCCGTGCCGGTGGGGGGAACACTCAGGCCGACTGGAGGCCTCAGGCGTTGTGTGACGGGGTCAGGGTGTTAGGGAGTCCCAGGTGATGTCGCCCACCAGGAAGGTGAGCCTCCCTTAAGCTTGTCAGGAGCAGCAGGAATCGAGTTTTCTATCCGAGATTGTCCATTTTGTGCATGTAGGCTACCAAAATTTTCTCTGGTGTGAGATGTGGCTGCCTCCAAAGACCTCCAGCTTCACAAGGAGGCTGAAATAAGAAGGACATGTGTCCTCCCAGACCTGCTCTACCCTGGGAAAGCAACTTCAACCAGGCTCTCATTCTCTCCTGAAGAGTCTGTGATTGAGCTGAGTGCAAGCTTGCGGGCTGTACGGGAGCAGCGGGCGGGGGGGGGGGGGCTTTGTGGGACAGAACTTAACATTACGTTACTTTCCTAGATGAGTTAATAGAGTCGACATAAGTGACTCTCTGAACAACTCAGAGGACAAATGATACTGAAAATCTGACATCCCCCCAGATGTTTCGGGGGCTCTCCTACAAAAGGACAACTCTAATCAGTGTGTTACATACGTGCAAAGATGCAGATTTGGAGCCCAGACCCTTGCAACCCGCACCCCCGAGCCAGGGGCCGGATTCCGACAGAGCCGCGATCCCAGTCAAAGGCAACGAGGCACAAAAAAAAAATTAAAACAAACAAAAAGCAGGAAAAGTCCTCTGTAAGGAAGTCAGCCAAACTATGGAATTTTTAACACTGGGAATACTTAAAATTATTTTAAGTAGTACATAGATGAATTTATCTTTGTTTTGGGTTTGGGGATTTATTTATTTATTTATTTTTTACTTTTGACATTTTAACGTGTATTTTTAATTTTTTTAAAGATTCTATGTATTTATTCAGCGAGAGCGTGCATGCGTGAGTGAGAATGAGCAGGGGGAGGAGCAGAGGGAGAGGGAGAGGGAGAGAGAGAAAATCTCAAGCAGACTCCGCATTGAGTGTGGAGCCCGATGCGGGGCTTGGTCTCACGACCCTGAGATCATGACCTGAGCTGAACTCAAAAGTTGGACACTCAACCGCCTGAGCCACCCGGGCACCCCTAAGAGAATTAATTTTATAAAACTTTTAAAAATAGATCCTTTGTGAAGTAGAATAATGTCCTTAACGTTATGGGATTCCATTGGGTTTAACCGACTGAGCCACCCGGGCGCCCCAACATTTTAACGTGTATTAAGAAATGTAACACACACAAAACTCGTGTTTCTGGACTGTAGACTTGGAGTGTCACTAAATTTACGGTTTTTTTTTTTTTTTAAGTCTAAAAGGTGAATTCATTTAAAGAAAAACAAGTATATAAAGGCACAGCGCTGTGTGCCGTTGGCCAAACTGTGACGGTGGCGAGAACGCACTTCAGGAAATACTGTCCCTTGGAGCGTTATTTCTGCTCACGAGCAAGGTAGTTACACCGCAGGGGGAGGGTCCCTGCAGTCAGTCACCCACTCCTCAGCGTGCTCACCATGGGACAGAAGGAGGGACAATAAAGGGAGTGAAGGTTAGACGTGTAGATAAGCAGATAAGAGAGGCGGACAGCCACAGCCTGATGTGCAGGGGGAGGCTCAGACTTGGAGGTCCAGAGCGAGCGGAAGGCAGAGACGGGAGGTGGAAGGGCAGCGGGGGCAAGACAGAGAACAGGCGAGTGTAACCTTTGGTGCGGACCGTCTGTGCTGTCCCAGCCACTCACTCCACCTGCCCCTCTTCCCGATAATTCCTTCCGCGCTTATCTCCAGCTCCTTCCCGGCTCCCGCCTGTGCTTCTGAAAGCTCTGCTTCTTCTCCACTGCACCCTGTTAACGGCGTCCCTTTGTTGTCTGAAGAAACCTCCCCCAGCTTGGGCTGGATTAAAATTTAATAAAACATCGGGTTGCCACAGGACTAACAAGCGAATGACAGCTGTTTAATTAAAACTTAAAACTTGATTAGATGGCACCACGGAGGGAAAACACTCCAGAGGGAACGCGTAAAACTGTTAAAAATCAAGCCTGAAGTAAAGACTTGATTTAAAGACGTCGTGGAAACTGTAAAAAAGCTGGTGCCGTGTGGGACCCGATGGCCACTCTTGGGTTGACTTCCCAGCCCTCATACAGGCCCCGTGTCTGCCTGCCCGCTGGCCGCCCTGGGAGCTCCGTCAAGGTCAAGAGGTCGACGCTGATTCTGTGTGCCTAAGTGTGGGGAAGGGCCTGAAACCCAGGGGTGTCTCAAGACAAAACACAGGACAGCACAGCCACCTCTCATCTCTCCTGGACTCGTGTCTGAGGTTGAGGGTCCCGCGCAGGGGGCGTGGGGGGCAGGGCAAAGCACACTGTCCCCTTCCTCAGCCCCGGACCTTCCAAGGTGACCCAAGATCCAGCATCGAAGACGCATCGCAGAAGAGTAGAAACAGTTAAGACCCATCTGGGGACTATCCTACTGTTTAAATAAAGAAGAAGAGAAAGAGGAAAATGTTGTCCTTGAGGGAAAAAAGGATGGAGAATTTTGATCCCTTCCCTTCCCCCAAATCAACTCAAGCTCTCTCTGTTGGATAAGAACAGAGCAAGGAATAAGATTCTTTGAAACATATTGATGTGAATTATACATCACTCGAGGTCGTACGTTGTAGGACTGTTCCTGCCACATCGTTCTCACCAAAAGGAAACGCGTGCTGTTACGTGGAGCCCGAGAGTACGCGTGTCAGCAGAACCTGAAGGAATTCTTCCAGTGCCTCATTTACAAAATAAAAGCTTACGAGGACAATCCTGACAAGTATCTTTTTTCTGACTGATAAATGATCAACCTCCCTCTCTTTCAGAAAGAAGAGGTAATAAGCAGTATTAATCAACGGAAGCAGCTTAATGTTTAAGTCAGACGCTCTGCTGAATTATTGTGATCCAAGACATTCTGACGTGCCTTCCGGACGCACACACGCTGTGCAGAGCCATGTAAGTGATTCCTGCAAAAGGCTGTTCTCAGCTTCCCGCATCCCGTCCCGTCCAACTGCATCGTGTTTTCACCTGTGCAACAGACCTTCGCGCGACGAGATGAAAATGCTCTTATCATCGGTGCCTCAGGTAGAGCTGAGCTACGAGCACCGGACATGTGGCCAGTGTGACTGAGAAACCGAGTTTTGAAGTGGTTTAAATTCAGATCGCCAGGCGTGGCCATCATCCTGCCGGGCAAAGGTGTGTATGCGTCAATGTATTTAAGACCAACGTGAAACGACACAGAAAGCAAACGGTCCCGTTCCTCTTTAGAAAAACACAAAAATGGTATTTACTACTTATTGAAAGAAAAGCCCAATCTTTCTCATCCTTTTAACAAGACAGGAGGAAACTGTTTTGGCTTTTTATTTGCTTTTCTGATTTTATGAAGGACTCTTAAAATCCAGAAGGATGGATGGTCCGATGCAGGCTGCTCAGTTTCCGTTCTAGGAATCGCGGTATTTGGCAATCTACCAACCCACAGCAATCTTAAAGGTGGCCCCACTGCTTCCAAGGATCGATCACCCCTAGATTAGGACGCATGTCTACTTTTATAAGAGCAACGGACCATTAATTGAGCAGTGCCCAACAAGCACCTCTGTCTTAGTCAAAGCTGACAATCACATGCTCTGTCCCTAAAGATGCAAAAGGCTGGGATGTAGGGGTCAACGGGAATGGAAGGTTTGAAATACGTTGGCTTTATAATAACCCTGCCCCTTGCTGTGCTCGAGGAGTCACTCCCTGGAAACTTCGGCTGGGGTGGATGCCAGCTGTGCCAACCTGGAAATGGAGATGAGAGGAGATGGAAAATGAGAGGAGCTAGTTAAACGGGCACAGCTGGAGATTTCTGGGGAGCGCGTAGCTCATGGACACCGATTCTCATAAGCTCCATCCGAAAGGAGGGCCCCCAGAGAGCAATTTCAGTCATTTGTTTGAGGCTGGTCCTGGTCCTGGACAGGACATACTATGCATGTTGACACGCCAGTGTAAGGGCGTGTGTTCAATACGCCGGAAGGGTTGGGGACGCTGCCAGATCGGCTGACTTAGAGCCTATGGTGCCCGCCTGCCTCGTTTTCACGCTGCTGCCTCTCGCGAGGGATCTGACTGCCTTTAAACAAAAGAAACCATCTAGAGAAAGAAGCACAAAGCTGGAGACTTCACACTCCCTGGCCTCCAGCTGTATCACAAAGCTGTAATAATCGAGATGGCATGGCACCAGCATAAAGACAGACATAGAGCAACAGAACAGACAGCCCCGAAATAAGGCTATACAGTCAACGGATCTTCTGCAAGGGGGCAAGGGAGGCGTCTGCAAGACGGAGGGCTGCGTGGTCTCCGCATCCAAACGGCGAAAACAAGCAAGCCAGTACAACGCACGAAAATCGTCCTGGACCAGGAGGAAGCGTCCCAGAAGGTGTAGACGCAAAACAGAGGACGGCCACAAGGAAAAGGGAAGGAGACAGCACCCCATCCCCCAGTCCTCAGTGCCTGGGCGCCAGGACGGTCACCAGGAGGGATTTCGCCACCAGGAGATCCCCCTGCCGGCCCCCCACTGTGGACACTTGCCCCTTTTGCAACCGCGAACCCCACAAGTCTTCACCAACGCTGAGCCCAGCTGCCCGGAGTCCCTGCCGCTGCCCACCCTCCCCACCTGGAGTCGTCACTATAATGACCCCAGGGACCCCAGTGGCTGCTGTACCCCGAGATCTCCAGGCTCAGAAAGCCTCAGCACAGGGCCATCTGCCAGACCTGAGCTGTCACTGCTCTGCACCTGCCCACTGGGTCCCCATGTCATGGCTCTGTGCTGCCAATACAGGATTTGGGGACAAGCTGGGCTGCTAGGCACCCCACCACCTGGGTCTCAAGTTGGGGCTTCTCTGCACCCCAACCCCTGGGCCCCGCGAGTAGCTTTAATGGGCTGAGCTGCTGCTGTTCTGTGACCTTAATCTTCAATGGGTTTTTGTTTCTTTCTTTCTGTTGTTTTTGGGGGAGATAGGGAGTCCTTCCTTCCTTCAGAATCCAAGTTAAATACATCATGACCGTGCTCATAAATGCTTGTACGCCCCAGAGGAATGGCTATGTCAGAGTCCGAGGCTGAAAGCTTTGGAAGAGGAAAGTGTCTGTCTTTAATGGAGAACATTCAACCCTGCTGGGGAATTTCAGATGGAATTTCCCCCAAAGGACCTCGGAACGCTGGAGCTGTCACATGGAGCTTCTCAGGTCTGCCCACTCGCCAGGTTGGCAAGAGTTTCAAAGAGTAGCAGCTCACAGCCAAGGACAGGAAGCATTCTCCTTGCTGCTCGTGGGAAAACCAATCTGGCAGAAATCAACGGAAACCACGATGCATTCTTTTTGATCCTGCTGTCTGATTTCCAGGTGTGATAAAATTATCGGCACAAGTAATAGGAAGCTGTGTGAAAGGCAGTTCATGGCATCGCTGTTTGGGAAGAACCAAAACCAGACAAAATTGGGGCGCCTGGGAGACTCAGTCAGTGAAGCGCCTGCCTTCGGCTCAGGTCATAATCCCAGGGTCCTGGGATCGAGCCCTGCAACGGGCTCCCTGATCAGCAAGAAGCCCGCTTCTCCGTCTGCTGCTCCCCTGCTTGTGCTCTCTCTCTCCGACAAATAAATAAATAAAATCTTTAAGAAAAACAGACAAAATTAAACCAAAACCTGGAAATAGCTTGGACATCCAAATAAAATGGAGGGCGGTATAAATTACGTATGTTGAAATTATGAGCTAGCATGGACAGAATGTTTCGGGTCTCCTCTACTGACCCCTAGTGGGAAGTGTAAGTTGTAAAGAAGCGTATGTAGAATGAACGCATTTTGCAAACAGATAAAATGAGCTCTGGGAAGCAAACAGGGAAACCCTGTGAGTGTGTGTAGCCTGAAGAAAACTGCAGAGGGAGGCACACAGAGTGGAATATACTGAACATTTTGGAGACATAAAACGTTGGGAGAATAAAAACAAGAAGTGAAAAGAAACAAGCCATCTGGTCCACACTCTCATCTCACGGAGGGGAAACTGAGGCCCAGAGACAGAGAGGGGTTTTCCCAAGGTCACACAGCAGGGAAGGCCCGAGTCCAGGGCTCAGAGGGCCACGCGGGAGAATACTGCTGGTCGTGCTGATTGACAGAGAAGGACGTCCTTCCCCTGTGCGGATGGGGAGCTGCCCCCTGGGGCACCAGCCTGGTTCTCAGCCCTTCTGAATGCCTCTGCTAAGGAACCTGCCCCATCCCAAGACAAGACCTCTCACCTCCAGCAGGGGTCCACCACTGCCCTTGAGCAGGTGAGCTTTGTTTTTTAAGATTTTGTTTATTTATTTGAGAGAGAGCAAGAGTGAGAGAGATCACAGAGGGAGAGGAGAAGCCGACTCCCCGCTGAGCAGGGAGCCCTACAGGGGGCTCCATCCCAAGATCCCAGGACCATGACCTGAGCCAAGGGCAGACGCTTCAACGACTGAGCCACCCAGGCGCCCCGAAATAAAAGTATTCTTAAATAAAATTTCCTGTTATATAACTGGAAAATGTCAGTGTCCCCTGCTACCCAGAGGGAAACTTGGAAACGATACGGTGAGAGAAACCCAATCCTACAAGCTGAAGGTAGATCTTGCTCTGAGATACTGAGGCTGAAGATTACGTCTCGGTTTGAAAAGAGGGATCAGTAAGGAAACTGCGACTCCTCCGTCTGGTGGAAAGCAAAGGAGGGCTGGGCCCGCAGTGGCCTGCTGGCGTGGGCTCACAGACTGACAAACGTACTTGCGGGGCAGGACGGTGTGGGCGGGGAGCCCGTGCACGCCCGCGGGAACTCTACACGTTCCACCCAGTTTTTCCACGACCCTAAAATTGCTCCATGAATTGAAATCTATTCGAGGGAGAGAGGGGACTGAGGCAGTGAAAGCCTCCTAGCTGGCTTACTTATGACCCCGCCCAGCACCTCTCACAGTGGCTTCGGCCCCCACAGAAACCTCAAAGCCCATGCATACTCAGCAAATTCGGTTCCTTCCACAGCACGCTGATGGGGGTACAAGTGCCCCCAGTTTGTAAGCCCACCCCGCATGCCGCCCCCATGTGAACTGTCTGAGCACATCCCCCATCGCTGCCGCTTGCTCCCCCGTGAATAAAAACAACTTTCAGTTCCCCAAACACACCAAACACGCCCCCACCTCAGGACCTTTGCATCTCCTATTCCCTGTCCTGGAAAGGGGTCTCTTCCAGACGAAGACCTACTCACTCCTTCACTTCCCCCAGTTCTCTGCTCGGACACCACTCGCCCACAAGGCTCTCCACGACCACTCCCCCAGAGCAGCCCCCTGACCCACTTCTCCCTCCCCTGCCCCCACTTCTCCCTCCCCTGCCCCCACTTCTCCCTCCCCTGCCCCCTGCTTGATTTTGACTTATGATACATACAAATCCTGCATTGCATATATTTATTTCTGGATCTATTTTGCATCTCTCCACTCTAAGGATTACTGATCTGAAGACACTCGGAGTCCAGAGATGGATTTCATGATCTCAGGTGCAATAAAAATGGTGTTTGTATGTTCACAAACTTCTAATGTAAATTTCACATTTCCTTCAAGGATTCTACTATAAATATAGGCAACAAACCATAGTGGTATTAGCGGTATCTGCGACTTTATCACCAGTGGAAATTACAGATATTTTCATATCATATTACAGTCACAGCAGATGTTTCAAAATGTCAATTACACCCTGCACTACAGCAAAATTATAGTAGCTGTTGGACTTGCCACTTGATCTTGTTACTAAAGCAGCAATAAAGAGATGCATATGCTCCTATTTCACAGATTTTCATGAGTACATCTCAGCGTAATTCACCGCCTTTACAATGCTGCGTATTTTAAGTACGCATTTGAGCGCATGAACGAGAGTCTACAGGCTACCCCGCACCGCCAAAAGGATCTACGGCACAAACGAGATTGAAATGCAACAATGCTCACTATGCTATAAGTTCTGTGTCATGTTTGCAGCCTGTTCCTGAGCCTAGAACAGTGCCTGGCATATCCTCAGAGTCCAAAAGGGTTTCACTGCACCAAGTTACTGAATGACTTTTGTGGACGAGGAAACGGAAAGTAGCTTGAAGAATGTGGAAACAAGCTCATGAGGGTCCCGGGGCTGGGAGGTGGGAGAGCCAGGATTGTCTCCGCCCCAGGACGCAGCCTCTCCCAGCCCAAATGGTCCCTCGGGCAACAGGGAGGGTCCCCCTTCTAATCTGCAGGGGTGAGAACAATTCCCCTTCTTCTCTTCTAGGTTCTCTGGCTAGCCTAATAATGACATTGACACAAGGAAGATTAACAGAAGGAAAATAAATTTAATTTTGTAAGTACGGGAGCTCCCCAAAGATAAGAGACTCAAGGCAAGTCGGGCAATTGGAAATTATGGGCCATCCTGAGCGAAGGAATGGGAGAGGGCCTGGGGCTTCAAAGGGGAGGAGGGTGACTCCCAGGACCAAGAGGGGAGCAGCTGTCGGGTGAGTAGATGTCTGCCACACAGCTCTGTCTTTTCAGAGAAAAAGTGATCTCTGGGAGTAGCTTTCGATCTGAATTCTTACAGGTGGTTAAGGGGGAGGTGAAATTGTTCTTGAGTCTGCTGGGTCTTAACTGCCGTCAGCTCAAAAACAATGCACATGGTACAGTCGCACATTTCGGGGTCCCATATTCTCCCCCTCAGATGGAACGGAATCTTCCACAGACCCACACTCTCCAGGAGGAAGCCAGAAGATGCTCTGGTGTGTGCCTGAAGACTGCAGTTTGGACGCCACCGGGATCAGAGCCCACCCGTTTCAACCCCTCCTGCCACAGCTGCAGACAACCAAACGGAGATCTCACGGGGTCTCCCCGGCCATAGGAGGGCTTGGACTCCAGCCTCCCCGCTCGGAGCTCTCCCGAGTGGATCACCATGCCAACAGCATTCTTAGCATCCAGTGTGGACTGGGCTCGCTGCCTGTTCTGAATGCAGAGCCTCCCAGGGAAGAGGATGCGGTCACCCACTCTCACTGTGTCCCCTCCAGCTGTGACAGGCTGGACAGCACCATGCGCACACAGAACACCATGCTCCTGCAGACCCACCATGCATGGCCAAGGCGGCTGTGTTATGCAGGCGTTCCCACACGTGAGGCCACGCCCAGGCCCTCCATGCTTGTTAACATCCATGCTGGAGACACCCCTATGAGGTGGCGAATCCCACCGGGCAGAGGAGACACACTGCTGGGAAAAAGTCCCTCACGTATCAGGGCTTCAAACAGCAAAGGCTGATTTCTCCCTCACCTACGTGTCCATCCCAGGTTAGCTAAAGGCTGTCGTATGCACGCGCACGCACCGGGTCCGTGTGCTGGGAAGCAGGCTGGTGGGACCCCCTCCATGGAATGGTGACAGGCACGTGCAAGGTGCTCTCGGGGCTTTCTTGGCGATGACGTGTCCAGCCCACAAGTGACGTGGTTGATTTCCGGTCCCACGTCAGTCTCCGTTGCACTGCCGTGCTCACGAGGACCCGTGTGCCCCAAACCTGGAAAGATCCGTGAACAGCACTACTGACTATGTAGGGAGGAAAAATAATTCCCCGTCTGCCCTTCCAGGTTCTCAGCTGAGATCCCTGCGCAGCAACAGGCTAACAGGAGAAAAACAAACAGAGGTTTAATAACATGCCTACCTCCTGTACTGGCAGAGACCCAGGAACACTGAGTACTCCCTGAAATGGCCCAAGCCACCCCCTGAAACGCCATCTCCGGCTAAAGACAAAAGAGGTCGGGCTCGGGGGAGGAGCCAGGTTTGGGGAGTCAGCGGGTGAACACACTGCACAAGGACGGCGTTGCTGGTGTAGACTATTCACTGACAGGAGTTTCTAGAGACTTGGCGTCCTCCCCCTCATCCTGGTACAGACAGGAACACGCTCTTACAAACGGAGACTTCTCTTATAAAGGTAAACGTCTCCTGAGAAGGGGTACTGGGGCTGGGGAGGGGGAAACCCAGACTAGGACAGCCTCGCACACCACATGGAATTGAAAGACAAAATCCCACCACGCCCTGTGCGTCGGCACCTGTAAGGGGCCTTCAGAGACAGCCTCACACACAGCACACAGGGCGGGTGAGGTTCGTTCTGAAAGGAAAATGCTACAAGCAAAACAGAGGACGAGCAAAGCAAAGTTCCCATCGGGCACCCCCACAGTCCACGGACCACCGGTTTTCTTTGTCGATCTCTGGCCGTGAGATTGGTCCTGGGAAATACAGATCAACTGAAACATACTCGTTGGCTGACTTGGGTCTATGGAAGGTACTCATGCCCCCACTTGAAGAACAAATAAATAAACACTGATGAAATCACTGAAGAGTCAGCTTCCCATTGATCCCAAATGAACTGCTCAGTGAAAGCACGGACACAGAGCATCTCGACTGTCTCCTAAAGATTTCACTTGCTCAGGCAGGGGTTTGGAGTGACGGAGCTGTAACTCAGCGCTACTCAGCGGGCTGATATAAATAAGCTCAGAGCGTTGGCTCTACGGCCCCTGGAGCTCCCCCTCCAACCAGCCCCTCGCAGGGGGAGGGGCACTCGAGAAGGATCCACAGTAGACTCTCCGTGAGGCTGACAGTTGAGCTCAGACCTGAATGAGAAGCGGGCTTACTAGGAAAACGCCGTAGGGAGCAGGCTCTCCTGGGGACTGCTATTGCGATGGCCTAAGTCGGACCCAAGCCAAGCCGGGCTGCTCACAACAGAAGGGCAGAAAGCCAGAGCCTTCTGTCCCTCAGCAGGGGACAAGGAGGCTGTCTCATTATAACATTGAAGTAGGAGGCAGGGGACCAGTCCCGATGGGCCGTGCAGACTGGAGAAAGTGGGGTGCACTCCGAGCATGACGGGACACAAGAGAGCACTGCAAGGGGGACAGTGCGTGAGACCCGTGGCCATGGGGACACTAACCACTCTTCCCTTCATGGATTAGCACCTGCCTTTTGCATATTAAAGGCTCTGAGTAGTTCATCAGTAGTGAACCTGTTTAATTTCGTGCGATAAACAGAATAACGTCCCCAGGATGCCCACATCTCGATCCTTGCAACCTGTGACTATGTTGCCCAATGTAATCACAAGGGTCCTTATAAGTGAAAGAGGGGGACAGGAAAGCCGGCGTCAGAAGTAGCTTGAGAAGGCCTCGACCAGCTTTGCCGGCTCGAAGATGGAGGGGGTCCCCAACCAAGGGATGCAGGCAGCCTGTGGCAGCTGGGAAAGGCAAGAGAACGGATTCTGCCCTGGAGCCCCCGGGGTGGGGGGATACAGCCTTGTGCACACCTGCATCTCAGCCCCGGGGGACCCACGCGGGACTTCGGATACACGGAGCTGTAAGATAACACCTGCGCTTTGCTTTAAGCCACTGTCTGTGGCCAGTTTGTCATAGCAGCAAGAGGAGGCAGATACAGTTCCTTCCTTCAGGGGTCTTCCAGCTTTACGTGACCTCAGAACACCTGTAAAGGGGCTGAGAGGAAGAGGAGCGTCCCAGATGGGAAGTGAACACAATGTCTGAACGAGGATCCCGTTATCAGCTTTGTCAAATGCTCAAGGGAAAGGAGCATCGTTTCTTCCCAGATGCCTCACAGGTGAGATCACAGCCAAGGATGCAACCAAGCACTTGGGAATGACGAATCCCTGCAATAATGCGGAGTGCCATTGTCACCTGGCCGCCCGAACCGCTTCTACCTGAGATCCAAAGCCTCCTCTGAAGCTCTGCCCCTGTGACAAACATCGCCGCCAAACACCAAACAGAACTGTCCGGAAGGAACTTGAACAAGTGACAGAATTAGAAAGCTCCAAGCCAAACGGAAGCATTGGCCTTTTCAGTTCCAGAATGAGGGCCGAAATTGATGTCACGCGCAGGAAGTCAGGCGTTGTTCACGGAGATGTCTGCATGCTCGGGGCAATCTGGAGAGAAAGCATCCTTCCAAGAGACACACCACACGATGGCCATTAGCTCAGCCGACTGTCTTGTGCCTCCACCTGCTACGAGGTCATTGGCTCAGAGGTGCCGGATCTCCAAATATCTCAAGTCAGAAATCTCAACATCCAGTGAAATTCCTGAACTCCAGTCTTGAAAATGAACGCACAAGACGTGCTATGGTGTGTGGTCCAACACAACACGCCCGCGGGCCACGTCTGCCCGAGAGCCCGAGACGCACGGCACACACGGCGAGGCAGGCACGTGATTCAGCGCTCCACGGTCAACGACATGGTTCCCTCTACAACTGGTCCTGTTCACTGAGCACCAGGCATTCTGCTGTGCCCTCTGAGCCGGGCAGTATCACCCCCATATCCAGATGGGAATACTGAGGCTCGGGGAAACCTGCCTGGTGCTCACAGCCCGGAGGGGGCAAAGCAGAGATCTGAATGTAGATTTTCCTGAATCCAGATAGAATTCTCTGAACTACAGGGCTCCCCGCCTCTCCTTCCATTTCTCCTCCAGCGTATCAGCTCTTCAAGCTCTCCTGCTCAGAGACAGACGACAGCCAAAGTGGCGATGCGACCAGAGGACGCCGTGGCGTCTGCGGCAGACCCCGCAGGTGTAGCTGCTCCTAGCCGGCCACCCTCTGTCCGGAGCGAGCGTACAGAACAGCCCGTCACAGAACAACCGAGCCCCGCAGCTCGCATTGGCGACGCACCTGGTACGTGTTAAGTAAAAGCTCTTGTCTCCCCTACAGATGTCTCTGTTTGGGTTTGTATACCTCCGTGTGCTGCAGACAGAAATCGTGCTTAATTAAACATGGTGAGCTGGTTCGAAGCGTGCGGACCGTCGCGAGGGGCCGTCTCCCACCCTCTCCCGCCTTCCTGCTGGAGCATCCCGGGAAGGCACTGACCTGTGTGGCTCGTCCTGTCCGCAGAGGCAAGGGTGTCAGCTCTCTCTGCTTCATCTCTCCTTCCTCCACAGACAGAGCAGGAAGCAGCAGACGCATCACCAGCCCTGGTAATCGCTCCATAAACTCTCATCACTTACTACTTATCTCGAGTTACGGCTTTTCCGTGAAGAGCCCCGCACGCTGTCCTCGGGCCTCACGGGTGAGGGTCGGTGGTCACAGATGGGGACCGCCTTGCTGAGTGCCTGCCACCCAGAGACGCGACTTCTGATCAGAGCTTCAGAGTCGTCTGTACGGGGGACTAAAAAGAGACCGGGGCCTTCCCACTGAAGCAGGGGACTCGGGGTTGGTTAAAAACCGAAATCAACACGTACGAGGCCACTGTAGGCACCCTCATCAGAGTGGCCACAATACCTCGTGGCCTTGGTGTCTTTGAGGCAGGCTGTCTCCACCTGGGTCCTACGGACAAGGGGGGCCAGATGCCTCCCAGGTGTGAAGGGGCAGAGCGTGTCCAAAGCCTGGCCTCTGCCCACCAGGTGCCAACGGCAACAGCCTGGCCCTCGGGGAGGGTACAGAACGGTCTGCAGACCTCGCCGACTGTCTCCCGGCGGCAGGATCACCCAGCCTGAGGACGACTGCCCAAGGCTACGGACACTGATCACAACGCGAGTTCACAGAGCTTCACCATGGGAGCAATCATCACGGCCAACTCTCCCGAATCTGTCAACCTATCTCAGGATCCTGGGTTCCTCTCGTGATTTCCTGCAACTCCCCTCCAGCACCGGCTCACGTGACACCCCAGGGCCCCGTCACCCTGCCTCGGATTCAGGGACTCCTCCCTGTCCACCTTCCGGCGCACCGTGGGGCGTCTTGGTCAGGGAGGGTGACTGATCCACGCCACCTTCTCCGCCACACCCACGTCCCACCTGCACAGGACACGCCATGGGCCACAGTCTCGACAGCAGCGCCCCCCCAGGAACAGCTGAACACGGTCCCCCGCAGTCCCTCCCCCGAGCCGGGCGTTCCAGAAGTGCTCTGCAGGCGGCACAGATGAAAACCCGCCAGGTACACAGTCCACGCTCTCTCAGAGGCTGATCACTGACCCATAACCATCCACAGGTTGGTTTATTTAAATGGAAACGCGTTCTCCAGTCTGCCCGTCTCTGTTCGTCCCTGGTTTCTCTCGCATCCCATCGCATTCCATCATCTACGGGACACACCTGCTTCTCGGGAAATTATATTTTAAGACTGTTGGACAGATGGCGTCCAAAGCTCTGTGCCGAGCACCGTGTTTCACAAACATGGGCAATGGCCATGCCCTCAGGAGCCAAAATGATCCCCACACAAGTCAGGAGTACTGGCAGGCGAGCGTCCTCACTGGGTGAGTTTTCCTATCCCTTTACAGTTTGGAAGTTCAGACTGGTGAGTGCCCCCCAGAGATCCTCTCTCTTCTGAGTTAGTAGCGGCTTCTTTTTACCGTAGACCTGTCACGACTCCAAGCAGGGGTTTGTCAGCACATTGTCATAAAGACGATGTCTGATGCAGGCACACTTGGGGGCCAGTGCTCTGGAACCCTGTTTCCTTAAAACTTGGCTGGCAAAAAAAAAAAAAAAAAAAAAAAAGTCAAAGCCAGCTTGATTTGGGCAACAAGGACAGCCTTCTCATACTCTGTCCAGACACACGCAGAAGAAACGATGCTAGCAGTACAGGGCTATATCCAAGTGTTCTGTCCCGTTGGTTCTCCTCCCGCCTGGGCAGCTTACTGAGCTTTTAGTGCCTGGGAGCTCTCCTTCTCACTTAGAGAGAAACCAGGACCTTATCATCAATCATCGCTTAGAATGATTCACTGTATCAGCCAAGAGTGAAAACTTTCCAGAGCCAGAAATGGTTTGGGGGACAGTGGGGAGGTAGACAAGTCGTCCTGATCCCATGGCAGACTTTCCCTCCATTTCCTGGGAATGGCCCTACTCCTGGTGCCATCCGTAATAAAAGCTCTAAGAAAACAGGAGTACAGTGGGACCCCCAAAATGGTAAAGGACAGTTACGTGAAACCTCAGTAAACATCACAGGCAATAATGAAAGACTTCATCTTTATTTCCCCCTCAGATCTGAAACAAGGCAAAGATGTCCACTCTCACTATCTTTATTCAGAATTGTTCTGGAGATCTCCGAGCCTTGCAAAAAATAAAATTGGAATAGAATAGAATAGAATAGAATAGAATAGAATAGAATAGAATAGAATAGAATAGGATAGAAAGCCTAACACCAAATAAGGAAAATAGGTCCGGAGGTCAGAAGACAATTGTTCCTACTTACAGGTGATAGAAAATCTCAGGGAATCTACTAAACAGTTCTGCAAGACTTTTGCCAGATTATGGATACAAAATTTTAAAATACTCAGTTGGAAAAAAAGTAAAAATAAAAAATAAAATAAAATAGTTGGATTTATGAACAGCAAGCAATTGGAAAATGAAATCTTAAAAAAGCTACAGAGGATCCAAAATATAAATTACAAATACCTAGGGATAAATCTAACAGAAATATTCAAGAGATTTAGACACTACAAAGCATTGCTGAGAGAAGTGAAGTAAAATTTACATAAAAGGTATACCATGTTCACAGATGGAAAACCTCAGAATGACTACAATGTTAATTCTCACCATATTGATCTAAACTCAATGTAGCCTACATCAAGACAGCAGCTGACTTGGGTAGAAATTGACAAGTTGGTATGGAAATTCAAACAACCTAGAATAACCAAAGTATTTTTTTTTTTTTTTAAGAACAAAGTTGGAGGGGCCCCAGTGTGGCTCAGGCGTTAAGCATCTGCCTTCAACTCAGGGCGTGATCCCAGGGTCCTGGGATTGAGCCCCGCATCAGGCTCTCTGCTCCGCTGGGAGCCTGCTTCTTCCTCTCCCACTCCCCCAGCTTGTGTTCCCTCTCTCACTGGCTGTCTCTCTCTCTTCAAATAAATAAAAATAAAATCTTAAAAAAAAAAAAAAAAGAACAAAGTTGGAGGACTTAACATATCTGATTTCCAGATTTACTCTAAAGTTATAAAACAGATATGTCTGCAAAAGGTAGACAAAATCATCAATAGCATGCGACGGTACTCAGAAATAGATCCGCATACGTACTGTCTTGATGTTTGACAACCGTGACGAGACAATTCAATGGGGAAAGAAAACCTTTTTCAACAAATGGTAATAGGTCAACTGGATATCTGTACTTAAAAGTGAACAACATCCTTATCTCATTCCATACATAAAAAGTAACACACGCTGTATCATGTCACTAAATATAATCTTATAAAATTATAAAATCTCTGTGAGAAAATAATATGACAAATTTTTAGCCAACTTGACTATGGTAAATGTTTCTCAGATGAAACACTGAAAGTATGAATCACAGAATATGACGTATCAGACTTCATCAAAATGTAAAACTTTGGATCCTTGAAAAACACCATCAAGAAAACAAAAAGGCAAATCACTTAGAGTATTCACACCACATACACCAGATAAAGACGCCCTATGAAGAGTACTTGTAATTTCACAACAAAACAAACAACCCAACATGAAAATGGACAAAGAATTTGAAAGACGCTTTACAGAAAAGGAAACATGAATCATCAGGGAGCACAGGAAGCGATGCTCGAAATCATTAGACGATAGAGAAATGCAAATTAGTATCAAAATGAGAGAACATGGCAAACCCATTAGAGTGGCTACATTTAAAGTAAACAGACAGGGGCAGCTGGGTGGCTCAGTCGGTGAAGCATCTGCCTTCAGCTCAGGTCATGACCCCAGGGTCCTGGGACTGAGCCCCACATCGGGCTCCCTGCTCTGTGGGGACCCTGCTTCTCCCTCTGCTGCTCCCTCTGCTTATGTGTGCACTCTCTCCCTTCCTCTCTCTAGGCAAATAAATAGGTAAAATCTTTAAAAAAAAAAATAAACAGACAAGCCGACCATAACAAGCACTGGCAGAGATGAAGCAGGGGAGCTGTTCTCAGACAGTGCGGACAGACGGACGGAGAATAGTAGAAGGCACAGCGCCTTCGGAAAACAGGTCAGCATTTTCTAACGTTAAGCACAAACACGGCATACAACCAGCCTTTCCTCTTCTAGCTATTTCCCTAAGAGCAAAAAAAACTCCCACGTGCTCACAAAGGCTGTGCACGGATGTTCAGCAGCTTTATTTTTAAAACCAAAACCTAGAAACAGCTCAAATGTCTGTCGACAGGTGATTAAAAAAACAAGTTTTGGTATGTCCCCATGGGGAGCATAATCAGCAGGAAAGAAGAACACCGTGGATGAGCCTTGAAGTCACTACAGTGAGTGAAAGAAGGCTGGGATCCCTGAGTGGCTCTGCTGGTGAAGAGTCTGACTCTTGATTTCGGCTCAGGTCCTGATCTCAGGGTCCTGGGTGGAGCCCCATGTCAGCCTCCGTGCTGCATGGGGAGTCTGCTTGAGATTCTCCCTTTCCCTCTGCCTCTCCCCTCCCTGTGCACGCGTGTGTGCTCTCTCTCTAATACATAAATTAAAAAAGAAGGCTTACAAATAAGATTTCATAATGCCCTTCTGTATAAAATTCTGGAAAAAGCTAACTAAGCTCTAGAATGTATGTATGTGTCCATGTGTATGCATGTGTATACACATGTATGTATATATCCATAGTGCACATGTATGCACACACACACGGAAAACACAAATTTGAAAGAGAAAGCTAATTGCAAACGGACCTTCCCAGTATAATAGTGTAAGACTATCACATCTTACCATACTATCATATATCATATGTCACCATATCTATTACATATGACATAATATACCTCCATCAAACCATTGAGTTGGGATGATAACTTGCCATTTACAAACACAGCATTTCCAG
This sequence comes from Ursus americanus, assembly GCF_024610735.1. Classification (NCBI taxonomy): domain Eukaryota; kingdom Metazoa; phylum Chordata; class Mammalia; order Carnivora; family Ursidae; genus Ursus; species Ursus americanus. Next base: position 21,387,579 of record NC_142156.1, on the reverse strand, counting down.
AAGATGTATATATATATATATATATATATATATATATATATATATATATATATATAACGTATTAGAATATCTGTATTTCAGAATGACCAAATTTAGAAGAAGAGCTCCCTTCGGGGAGGGAGAGACCAGAATGCAATGAGGGAATTGGTACCTTCAGAATTTGATTGCTTCTGTTATGTCTTAAACACGACAGTTTTGAACATGGAGTGTTACGGAAAGTACAGGCTATTTGGCAAAATATTAGGATTTGACAAACAGAATGACAGGTGCGTGGGTGTTTGCCACACTGCCGTGTGTAGCTGTGGGTAAACAGGAAGCAGAGTATTTAAAAATAGAATGCCGGCAACCCGATTCCCAATTTCTCGTGGATGGCGCTCGGCTGTTTGAATCTCAACGACATACCTCATCAGAAACGCTCCAAGCAATCCCCCGACTCTTAATTCCTCTCGTGACAGCTACACCGAGCCCCTGCCCCTGTGTTAAAACCACAGGAAAATTATTTTGGGGTCTTTCTGTTTTTCCTCTCCTTTGCTCTATTAAAGCACAATCTACCTTGCGGATCGGTTTGGGTGACCTTGTTTTTGCTTGGCTAACAATTCTCCAGAGCCAAAAACAATAACTCTTGATAATAAGCAAATGCGCGGCCTCTTCAGTTTCCTTGGCTGCCAAACCCACAGCCATTTCTCACACTAACAGCCCGTGCTAACTTCCAGGCTCACTAGATTTTGTAGAAATCACCGTGACAAGCCTGGGTACAGCTAAGACAGTTGACCCAGTTGCATATTTTTTTTCTGTCTCCGTCTTTGGCAACATCCCAAAACCCTTCCAGGAAAGGGAGGAGCAGAAATCATCTTACACGGATTCTCTAAATGCCGCCTTTAAGAGTCGTCCCTCTCTCTGATTTCCCCCATTAATGTCCAGAATGAAAGCTCTTATCGTGCATAATAATTTATACATCCCTTGGAAGTGTAGCTATTTCTGAGTCTACTAACGTGGAACGTGATATCCATGCTTATTGACTTAGGAAAGAATGTGATAAACCCTGACAGCGTTTGCAATGAGTGGGTATCAGTCTGTAAGAGTTTTCTTTTTTTTTTTTTTTAAGATTTTATTTATTTATTCGACAGAGATAGAGACAGCCAGCGAGAGAGGGAACACAAGCAGGGGGAGTGGGAGAGGAAGAAGCAGGCTCATAGCGGAAGAGCCTGATGTGGGACTCGATCCCATAACGCCAGGATCACGCCCTGAGCCGAAGGCAGACGCTTAACCGCTGTGCCATCCAGGCGCCCCAAGAGTTTTCTCCTCCTTGTCCCTGGGGTGGAAGTTTTGGGGTTTGTCTGAGTCAGGAACTGGGGAATCGGCATTATGATTTGTTTCATTTAATGATGTTTTGAATAAATAACACATTCCCACATAATTAAAATTTCAAAAGGTAGCGTGAAGTGAAGACTTCGTCTCCCACTGTCATACCCCAGATCCCCCACACCCCTGCTTTAGGTCAGCAATGCTTCGTTTCTTTATTAATCCGGCAAAGGTATTGCAACGCATCTATAATGAATAACTGTGCGTGCTCTTTCTTGTCCCATTTTTGCACAAAGAGTGTCCACTGTGCACAGTCATAACACCCGGTCTGGCCCAAAGGGAGAAGGAGCTCTGGCAGTTCTCCAATGGCCAAGGAAAACCCTGACCCGGGAGTGATGTACGACACGTCCACTACAGTGTCACTGGCCAGAGCCACCGCATGTCCCATCTGACCCCAGGGAGCCCGCAGTGCGACCCTACCACCTGCCCAGAAGTCAAACACCAGCGATGGTGGGTGACCAGCTCATGAACAGCAAGGCTAGGGGAGCCGGCGTCCACACCCTACTCTGAGGACCCAGAACCTGACATAACTCCCCATCGCTGACTCATGGCCCTCTCTCGGACAGGGCGCACGTGCAATGAAGGAAGCGAAGAGGAGGACCCTGACGTGGATCACGCGACTTTTCAGTCCTGCTTCCGTGTGAAGCACCCCTGTGCCGCGTGGAGCAAGGTTGCTCGGCCCCTGCGTCAGGAGGAGCCTCGTTCCCCACGAGCCTTCATCACTACAGCCTGGTTGGCTTCTGCACGTGAAAACAACTGCGACCGAGGCCAGAGCACAGCCGGGGTCTGCTGGTTAGCGAGCTGCTCCACGGAGGCCTCGGAGGGCCACCGAAACCCCAGCCGCCTGCAGGGGTGTGGGCAGCCGAGGAGCAAAGAGCAGCTGCATCCGCCACCAGGAGCCGCGCACCCCGGCTCCCATCTCGCCCTGGTCTCTCGGGAGCAGCACCTCCATGCGCAGAGGGAGGCGTTCAGGAAACTCCACGAACGAGATGGATGGGCTTGGCTTGTGGCTGCGCTGCCATGGGTCCCGGATGGGCTGGGTGCAGAGAGCCAGGTCCGAAGTGTGCTCAGACACCCCCCGCAACGGCTTGGGGGGATTCACTGCCGTGGGACAAGGAGGCAGAGCTCAGAGGTCCAAGAGCCACGGAAGTCATCACTGCAGCCCAGACGGGTCTCATGAAGCCCAAAACCCCTGCATCCAAGTCCCTGAGCCACCTCTCCTCCGCATGCCTCACGGGCATCTCAGACTCAAAATGCCCGAGACGGAGCTCCTGCCCTTCACCACCCCCGGCCACCATGTGCCCTTCACGTGACCTTCCACAGCCCGGTAACAACCTCTCCACCCTTCCAGGCTGCAGCCTTGGCCATCTTTGACGCTTCTTGTCCTTAGCTGCTCACACGGCACCATCAGTAACCCACAGTTAGCTCTACCCACGAACCATAAAAGCCGCGACCACTATAAGCTCAGAATGGGAGGAACATTCTGCAAATCACACACCTGACCAGGAGCTCTGCACTCAAACGACCCCTTCTAAGTGAGGTCTTCCTTGATGGCTTTGCCTCAAATCCCCTCACCTGGGTTGGTACTCCCTATCCCTCACCCCCACACCCCTGCTTTATTCGCTCTGCAGAGAAGTTACCCTAGCATCCCAGATATTTTGCTTACTTCTCATGTTAACGTGCGCCTTCCCAGGTGGAACATTCCATGGGGGCAGACATTTTCTCGATCCTGTTGGCGGGTGTTCCTGTGCTCGCGGCTGGCACAGAGTGGGGACGCCACAGATCCAGCGGGACTAAGTGAATGAAGAATAGATGCACGAATGAGGAGCGAATGGCCGCATGGCTCAGCGGTGAGCATCATAGGAAACTCACTTCCCTGTGTCATCTGTTGGTCTGACTGTCGGCTCAAATTTCCAGCCCCCGCGTGGAAGCCCACCACTGCCCACACCCCTGTCCCTGCCTTGGGTCTCAGGTGCACCATCCTCTCCCCGCACTTCATCATTTGGACTTCAGGCTCTTGGCGGGCAAGCTAATCCCCACTGTCCCTTAACAGAGACAGAGTTTTCCACCGTCCAGAAGGAGACAATGGTAAAGCCAGCGTACGAACATCTGAGGTAGTCGAGTACGAGGTCTGGTCCCTGCATTTAATTGGTACCCATGCTGCCAGCGCAACAGCCTTGTCCTGGAGCATTTATTAAACACCCAGGAGTAGCCAGCACCAGCACAGAGGAAGGCGTAGGACCTGGGCCCTGTTCTGGAATCAGCTTCCTCTCCGAGGTGTGAAGGTTGGATATACTGAGGTCTCAGGGCCTTCAGTGTTCAACCTACTGAAAACAAGGACCGTTGCCCAATTCCCCACGGTGCTGTGAGGCAATTAGTGCTCAATAAATATCTGTTACTCTGAAAAGTTAGACTAGTCCACGTAAGCTGACTATATGGGAAGAACCATCACCGCAGAGAGAACGACTGAGCAAAGCGAGCAATGAAATGTTCACGTCGTGAAGGTAGGTCTTGTTATAATTGGCTCAGTGCCGATAAGGGGAGTAAAAGCGACCTTTCCGTGGGTATCAGAGGGGCCAGACGTAGCCAGCTTTCTCCAAGAAAGCCGGAGCTCATAGCACGGCAGAAATCCGGAGATCACTCGTGATTCCTTAAATGTCACTAGAGCGGAGAAAGAAATTACACACAAGACTGAAGATGTATGTGTGTGTGCCTATCTATGTACATACACGTGCACACGCGTGTGCACGCACACACACGTATGCAGACACGGATATTCAGGAGAAAGAGCACAAGGGAACTACTTAAAAACTACAGTTCAAAGAAAGGACATGTCCTGGGCATCCCTTGAGTGCAAGGACACTGGGGTGACAAAGACAGACCTAAACGGTACCTCCAGCTCCGGGAAGCTTGAGGATTTAGTGAGGGCGTTCCGATCAGCCCACAAGTGGAATGGCATTCCGAATGCCATTTGAGTGAAAAATCAAATCAGAATTCTTATATAATGTTCAATTAACCTGGGGTCTCTCCGCCACTTCTCATCTGGGCAGAAATTCAATGGAAGGGATTTGCTGGCTCTTGTAAACCCAAAGTGTGTAAATAGTCCTAAGTGATGAGTTCTCCTTCAAGAGAAATGAAATACTCTGTCTCCAATTAATGAAAATCCAACAATTCGGTCACATCTCCTACTGGGTTCATTGTGTTAATTACAAAAGTCTCAAACTCATTTTGAGAGGACAGAGTTTCTCAACCTGGGCACTACTGATACGATAGACGAGATAATTATTTTTGGTACGGTGGGAGGCGGGGGCTGTCCTGCTCAACCCTTCCCGAGACTCAACCCACTAGATGCCAGTGACATCCCAGTGTGACGACCAACAATGTATCCACACATCACCCAACGTCCTCTTGGGGACAAAATGACCCCAGTGGCAAACCACTGGCCAAGGATAATTATTCTAAAGTAATTCAGTCTAACTATGCAGTTGAAAGAGCTACGTGTCTGGGGCTCTCCCACTTCTCCTTTGCTGATTGGATCCATCCCAGCTCTCCCGAAATATCCTATGTGGAAATGTGCCCATATCCTCACCGGCAATAGTTTGATGAGGGAAAATTCATTGGTTCCGACTGAGTAATTAGGAGTGAAATGCGTGTACGAGGCGATGACACGTAGTGATCAAAGCGGTATGCTTCCCTTTTGTCCCTGAAAACCGAAGTGGTTTGGGGTAAGAAATGGCCTCCTCCTTCATTACTCAAGGAGCTGTTTTTCTGGGCTCCCGGAGAGAGGAAAATGAGTTCACCCGGTGTTCCGGAACACACTGACAGAGCTAGAGAGAGGGTTTTCGGAGACGGCCTCAGTAGCTCATTTTCAGACATGACAGAGATGCCAGGTAGTGACAAAGTCTGGATGGGAGTTGGTGCCAGGCCAGACGCCGGAGGACGAAGGCCACTAACGAGCCCCAGAATGAAAGGTGACGTCCCTTCTTCTGGCTGAGCTGGCCCGGCTCCATCCACGCTGCACTAATGAGGGGCTGTGGGCCATTCAGTGGTCACCGGGGAGCCTGACCTTTGCCACTAGGAGCATGCCTCCCTCTCCCCACCACTGGCCACCACAGGGGAGGGTCGAGAACACGCTGGCAAAGAAACGGAGCCGGTATCTTAACAGAGTGCATTTCCACTTCAGCTGAGAACAGTCAAGGTCAGAGCCCTGAGAGATAGTGTCTTCAAAATGTCTGTTGAGTCCCAGAGCAAAACCGTGTCCTCTCTGATCTAGGCAGACTGACTTGCCCCAGAGAAGGGGGTCAGAGTCCGGAGACCACGCTCCTTGAATAGAGAATCCACACACGTAGTCTCTTAGGCGTTGCCTTATTAAAGGAGCACACTATCTGAAGTTAGGTGGTCCTAGCACCCCTATGATGAGACAAGACTCCGAAGACACCACTCCGAGGACCAGCGCTGCCGGTCCCACACGTGCACGCGCCTCGGGCAGACTCACCTCCCACGGACACGCGGTCAGCACTGGACGAGGACGGCATGCCAGCTCTGTGCTGGGCACTGGTGAACGGTGGTGACCGAGGCGAGGGTGGCCCCTGCTCCTTCTACTTGAGTGGGAGGAAGTAATTCGTAGGCAGTGAGTGTGAGCGTCCTGAGTGCCCGTCCCCAGGCACCTCCAGCCCCTCGCCTTGCCGGCACACGGCAGCAGCATCCTTGCCGGCCCCTGTGGCTGGGTGGCCCCCGTGGCTGACTCTCCGACTACCGCATGCACACGCACACCCTTAACACGAAGGCACAGGTGGGAAGAGACAAGCAGGAGGCCTTGGATGAGGAAGGGATGCCCTGGGGGCCCCGCGCAGGCCCATCCAAGAGATCCAGGCCATCCGTGGTGTGAGTCCAGTGGCAAAGTGCGGCACGGTCCAAGCATTGGCAGCCCTTTCCGGAGAGCACGCTCGGCGGTGGGCCTCTCTGGGGACAGACAGCTAACACCTTCTGGTTGACTACAGCACAAACTGAAGGCTTGTGAAATAACCGAGGACTGAGAGGCGCGCTCGGTCCCCCGTCGGCTGCAGCTGACCGATCTACGGGCCCTGAAACTGGCCGTTTTAAACCGCATCCCGCCCAGCGCCCTCCGAGGGGCAGGGCCAGTGCCTTTCCTGTTTGTCTCTCAAAAGTGCCCTCCGAGAAAGCTACTGTCACCAGCAAACGACACTCCATGGAACGGGATAGAGGAGTTAAGTGACGTGCCTGCAATGTCGCGGTGAACAAGGAGGTGGACGACGCATTCCTGCTCCTTCTACTGCCCCGGGTTACCTGGAGCCTGGAACTGCATCCGGTCTGGGGCGCACCTTCCCGCCACCACAGGAAAAGCTGAAACTCTGCATGACTGCAGGTGACCAGCCCGCAGAAGCAGGTGTGAGCGCTCACAGGGCATCACCTCCTCTGGCTGCTGGCCATTCCGGCAAGTGGCATCCCCTTCCCTCTGACGGAGCCACTCTCCAGCGCTCCAGGAAACCCCTAGCAATCCAGAATAGGGAAGACTGTTGTGCCCCTGGTCTAAAGTTTCAAAAGCATTGCTGTCACTTCCGGGCAGAGTATTCCCTCGCGTCCTTACAATTCTGCAGCCCAAGCTAATCTACGAGCTCCAGGTTCAAACTAAAGGAAAGAAAAAGAAATCAAATCTCCCAGAACATCCCCAAATATTCTGACCTTGCATTCCTCCCCAGACCACTCTGTTCGTCAGGTGTTTTGACCCGAGTCACAGGGTTATCACTGAAGACCTTTCCCAAGTGTAGGGCAAGATGACTTTGATTTCATGTATCTTTGGGTGGCTCGCATCCCCAACTCTTGTCGCTGTGGTTACCATTTGGGTGGACGGATAAAAGTAAAACACAGAGGATCTCACTTACGTCATCCCAATATAATTATAAATACATCAGATATATTAATTAATTCCAAAGAATGTGTTTATTTGTTCTTGTTCATGCCAAATACAAGGCATCTCACCCCAAAATCGTCGGGACAGATACGGGTACAGGGGAAAGTCTCCAAGTGTAAACCATATGTTTTGGGGAGTGTAAAGCCCAGAACAGCGTTTGCCTTCCCAGGAGTGTGCTCATAAGCCCATGCTTTGCTATCAAGCCTCCTCTGGAGCTCATGCAGTCAGACAACAGAGCTAATTAAACTTCTCAGAACGGAAGTACCCAGGGCATCGAGACGGGACCTCAGAGTCAAGCAGCCCCCGCCCACCGTGCGTCTGCTGCTGGGGTGATGAGGACCCTCCTGAGGACGCCTTCTTCCCCTCAAGGGAGTCAGGTCTCAGCAGCCAGAATCCATCTGAGCTCATCTGGACCCTCAGTGCTGCCCTCTGAGCTCCCCTACCCAGGACCAGCCCGGCTGCCCTTTAAACCATCCGCGTACAGATGGCTTCGTCTCCATTATTTCTGTGCTGGGGAGGCACACCGTGCATTGCTAATACTTGCTCATAACCACACTCCTAACACGATGAAACGCCACCAGCCAGGAACGGCTATTATGCTTAACAGACTGATTAGCAAGGAAGGGGAGCTGCGAACTCCACGCAGGGTAAATGGGATGTTGTAATTTACACTAGCTGATCTATCATCATTTTGTTTTTAGTGCAGTGGCTTGTTACACATACAACTAATAATGCTAAACAGTGAAATGTCAAGCTTCAACTCTTAATAGCCTCATTTGAATTACATTTGTATTTATTGTCCCTCTGATTATTTTTCCGGCCATCTGAGCCGGACACATCCCTACACCATAGCGCCGGCTAGCTCCTTGCCACAGGCATCATTAAAATACCCCCACCCTTGCGAAGTCAAAATGATTGCAGGAGGGATCTTGGCCAGAGACTCTCTGCTAACGCCTACATTCTCCCTTCTTTCCAAGGTCGCGTTTTGAAAATGCGCTCAGAAATTGCAAGCTAGTCGCTGACTGGTTAAATTGTCACGAGGCCCCATTTTTAACGATAAGCACGACTTCCAAATGGACAGCATAATGGACAGCTTCTCCTTCCGAGGCCTCTGTCCAGATTCACATAATAAAGCTCGCCACCGTGATCTCCCTAGGAAACTCCCTAGATCTCTGTTTGGGTTCATTCACAGTAAGCAAACAGTTCCTGAGTGTCCGGAGCCAAATGCTTCCAGCCTGGAGGCAGGCACCAGCCGTGAAACTGGTTCTACACAAAAGCCTATCCGTTCACAAACCACGGCGTAGGCATGCGTGCTGGGTACCCGAGCTGGTTCCAACCGCTTCGAATCCCAGCCCTCCCCTCTTTCATGCAGTGTGGGTGGGGCTGGCCCCGCTCCCCAAGTGCAAGACAGGGCACGGGACCTGCGCCCTGCCCATCAGAGCATTCTATCCACGTGGGTGGAGATGCCCACCAGACGCCACGGGGCAAGGAATTACAGACAGGAGGTTAAAAAAATCTTTTAGGAAGAGCCCCTCTCTGTTCTGGATTAAGAGCTACAGGGCGGCAAGCTGGGGGCTTCCAGCTGCTGGTACGTGAAGAGGGTCTGCCGGACATGAAGCTGCCACAGACGGCAGAGCCAAAAGGTGGTCAAAACGTTGGTTCTGATGGAAACATTTTAGACCCTGGATCCAATTATGCCTCAGTTTTATTGTTTTCATAGACTTTATTTTTTTTTTAAGATTTATTTTAGAGAGAGAGAGAGAGAGAGATGGGCAGAGGGAGAGGGAGAAAGAATCTTAAGCAGATTCCCCGCTGAGCTCAGAGCCTGACACGGGACTCAATTCCACAACCCTGAGATCATGCATGACCTGAGCCGAAACTGGGAGTCAGAGGCTTCACCGACTAAGTCCGCCGGGCACCCCTCATAGACTTTACTTTTTGGAGAAGTTTTAGGTTCACCACAAAATTGAGCAGCTGTATACAGAGCTTTCCCATGGCCCCCCTGCCCCCCCCCCCACATACATAGCCCGTCACCAACACCCCCACCAGAGTGGGACACTTCCTACCATCGATGAATCCAAAGTGACACCCGACGGTCACCCAACAAGGCTCACTCTTGTATGTTCTATGAGTTTGGGCAAACGGATAATGACGCGTGTCTACCATTATAATGTCACGCAGACTAGTTTCACTGCCCCCACGTCCCCTGTGCTCCAGCTGCTCAATCCTCTCCATTAAGCTCGGGCAACCGCTGCTCCTTTCGAGGTCTCCAGAGTCGTGCCTTTTCCTGAATGTCATAGAGTTGGAATCATACAGTCGGCAACCTTTTCAGACTGGCTTCATTCACTCTGTAATATGCACGTAGGGTTCCTCTGTCTTTTCCTGGCTTGCTAGCTCATTTCTTTGCATCCCGGAATAGCATTCCATTGTCTGGATGGGCCACAGTCTGTGTATCCACCCCCCTACCTGCTTGCTTCCAAGTTTCCACAATTACGGACAAAGCTGCGATAAACACCCAGGTGCAGGTGTTTGCGTGGACATAACTTTTCAGCTCCTTCGGTGCCTGGGCTTTGTAGTTCCGTGAACCTATAATTATCTTTATTAAGCAAGCCATTAGGAGCTGGGTTTGCTGTCATTTATTCACTTTCTTTTTTTTTTTTTTTTTAAGATTTTATTTATTTGAAAGAGAGAGAGAGGATGAGGCAGGACTTGATCCCAGGACCCTGAGATCAAGCCCTGAGCCAAAGGCAGACACTTAACCAACTGAGCCACCCACGGGCCCCCTATTCACTCTCTTTTTTTTTTTTCAGTAAAACATAATTTCTTTTCTTAGGACTTTAATTATGCTTCTCACTGAAATAAATTTTATTTAGCTTTGAGATACTTGAATTCTTTCAGTTTCAGTTAACATCGATCGGCTGTTGAAATATTTGGTAAGATTCCACCATAATTCACGGGGTACTTTGGATTTTAATTATCTTTTTGCCTCCTTTCTTTCATTCTTTCTTCCTGTCTTTTTTAAAGATTTTATTTTTTAAGTCCTATCTACACCCAACGTGGGGCTTGAACTCACGATCCTGAGATCCAGAGTTGCTCGTTCAATCCACCGAGCCAGACAGGTGCCCCGATTTGCTTCTTTCTAGGTGGACAGGATGGATTTTGCAGAACTGACTACAGTTCTGACTCTGATCCAGAAAGGGACCGTTACCTTGAGAAGAACAGAATGTGGCCAGAATGAGGGGGAACAAAGCATAGCATTTATTGGCGGTACGCTGAACTCATTTGTGAAGTCAAATGCTGTCGTGATCAGGCCAAAAGTACACTGAACTCCAGAACCTAAGAGGAAAGAATTCCTCCACCTGGTTTTTCAACTAGAACCTGGAGTCTCCAATCAAATTCTTTTTCTTTTTTTTTTTAAGCAGGCTCTTTCCCCAGTGTGGGACTTGAACTCACAACCCTGAGATTAAAAGTTGCACGCTCTGCCTACTAAGCCAACCGTTCTTGAGAGAGAATCTGATTGACCCTTCCCCCACCCAAGACCATTTTGGGTAAAATAAATACAACATTTAAAGCAGAAGTCCTTGAATTTGCTAAAATGGGAAGGTTCTCCTTCAGGCAAACAGTTTAACAGGGAAGCTCTCCAGGCGGCTCGTGGCATTACAGTTAGACCCCATCCAGGGGTCAGAGCGCCAAAAGGCTGTAAGAAAAGGGGGAAAGCCATGAGTCCAGGAGGACTGATCCTCTTTTCAGTTGGTTGCTGGCACTGGAGCCCCGAGATCTTTCAGCTCGGCATCCCTCTCTCCTCCCGCCCAGACCTGGGGGCAGGATGGCTCTCTGCACGCGCATCAGACTGTCACCGGGCCCACGGCGATGTTCTGATGGCAGCCACCTCTTCCATCTGTCTCGTGACGTCCCCGCCCACGGCTGCTGTTTAAATGTTCGTTAGTGTCTGGAAGTGTCCTCGAACGTTGTTTTATGCCTTTTAGACAGCTAATTAGAAGCATCGAGGTCTGCCAGAATAAGTGTGACTTCATCTCTTCAAACCTGTCTTCCATCGTTTGATGAGTCTCTGGTCTGTGGAAACACTCTTGCACTCATGTGTGAATTTCTGCTTTGGTTTTCTTCTTTCGTCTTGTAATGGAGGATGCGTTAAGATGATTTTTGGTTGTTGTTGTTGTTGTTGTTAGAGAGCGTGCATGCGTGTGTGCAAGGAGGGGGAAAAGGAGCAGAGGGAGAGGGAGAGAGAATCCTAGACAGGCTCCACGCCTGGCACGATGAGGGGCTCAATCTCACGACCTTGAGATCATGACCTGAGCGGATATCAAGAGTCAGACGCTCAACCAGCTGAGCCACCCAGGCGTCCCTAAGAGAATTAATTTTTTAAAACTTTTAAAAATAGATCATTTGTGACATAGAATAACGCCCTTATTGTTATGGGATTCCATTAGATTTAACATTTTAGGAACATACCAGACATTCCCACCAGCGGTGCATGAGGGAGAATTCTAGAGAAGTCTAGCACCTCCATGCACCGGCCAACACTTGATCCAACCAATCTGTTAGTTTGGACACCATAATATGTGTGCAGTGGTCCTCACTATAGTTTTAGTTTACATTTCCTCGCACCCCATGCTGTTGATGTTTCTCATTGCTTGAAGCAGGAGGGCAGGCTGGCCCCAGTTTTATATATATGTCCATATATACTTCCTATATCTATATACCTCCTGCCCTGGAGAGTCTCTCCTCCTTGGAGGAAGCCTGCAGGTGTGCTAAAAAGCATCAGCTTTGGAGTAAGACTCGGGTTTGAATCCTGCGTCCATCACCCACAGCCTGTGTGGCCTTGGAAAAGGGACCACATCTGGGCACTGGAAATAAGAGTATTGCCGACCTCGGTAGTTTGTAAATGGGATTGTGCACGTGAGCAAAACGCAGCCCAGAGAGCACACGCTCTAGAAATTCCAAGGGTGGCATTTTCCTCTGTGGGCACATATTCCAACATACGTGACCAGCTGCATATATCATCACAAGATCGGCCATGGGATCTTTCAGCCGAGACGAATGATACGTAATGGGTGCCCAGCCCCGTGGTGCGTTCCCAGCAGGAAGCGTTGGGGTGATTTCCACCCAAAGCGAGGTGCGAGGTGTGTGTTGTGCTCTGGCTTGAGGGAAGAGTTTAATAATTTAGGCCCACTCAGGTACCGTCCCCAAATGTGGCATGAGGGGTACCGCTCACTTGATGACTGCTGTCAGCAGAAGGCACCGCACCCCAGAGTGCACGGAACAGAATATCTGAATTACGATTATACTGTGAGGCAAAAAAGGCAGAGAAAATTACAACTCTAAAATCATCTTAGAGCCTTCTAGTGAAAAGTCATCTGAACACGCATAGCTGAGATGATGTGAGGTGGTCTGTGCTCTTGCCCCTGAACTGGTTAACTGGAAGGCATCATTTGGTTCAGCCAAAGGGTTCATGACCGTTCTCGCAACGACAGACGGGAAAGGCGACATTCAGCCTCGACGTTCCCATTCGTAGAACACACTCCATCCCAGTTCGGGCCCTGGGGCTGCGGCAGCCCGGCTGACTCCCGGGGTGGGCGAAGGATACCACAGCTGCCTCCCAGAGACCCTGCATCTCAGGAGTTCCCCAAATTCAAAGGACTCGGGGAGAGGAGAGGAGGGCTGACAGAGAGCCTCCTGCCACTTGCAGATGCTGTGGCGTCACTCAGGGAAACAGCCAGGAAGATGTCACATGGCCCAGCGTGCAGGAGCTGGCCAGCCAGGCCGTGTTATGTGTGCCGGGCAAGAAGGCGCCTCCCCCTGGACTCATTCTCTCTGCGAAGGAGCACTTAGAGAAATGAACCCTAACGGTAACAGAAACTGACTCCCAAAAGGGAAAAAAATAAGATTCTCAGAGAAAAAGGGAAACTTAAAAGTTGTCAAAGGATACATAGCGTTTTGTGTCTCTGCCTTGTGAATATGTATTAAACCCAGGGAGGAGCAAAGCCCCCAAATGAGACCCACCCCCACCTCACCTCAGCTGCAAAATGACGTCACCGTGATCTCCTGTTCACAACTGCTCTGTGCTGCTTCTCGCTCTGCAAACTTTAATAACAATTAAAGATGCCCTTACGATAGAGCTCGTCAAGTGTCCCGGTACAGTAGCTCCTGTCCAGAGGACAAGGGGAAACAACGACATCCGCATTTAAATCCATTTACACATTCCACGACACAGGACTCTGACGGTGCCACGGGGCGTCCCTAGCCCTAACCAGCAAATTGGGATTTTTAACTTGCGCCTGCCTTCCAGAAACGGGGATTGAAAGAGAAAATAAATTGTGCTTTAATGCCGGGAACTTATGAAGCCATCCCTGTCTTGGCTCCCTGCTACTGCTGGAAATGTTTCCCAGAGCAAATGTGGCTTCACTGACGACGGAGAAAATCTCATGGGAAACGTGCATCCGAGCTCACCGTTGGAAGGCGTGGAAAATGAGACTCCGTTCTCGATACCAGCACAATGGCACACGGTTCCCAAATGGAAATGAAAGAACGAACGACGCGCCTTTTACGTCTGCACAAGCTCCGCGACCTCCAGACTGCTGACTCCTTCAAGACTTGCAGGTGGAGTATTTCCACTAAAAAATAGCAGGAAATGAAACCAACCCAAAGGATCTTATCATTTCGAAGAAGGGGAAATAGGGTGGAGACAAGACAGGGACAGCAGTGTTGGTGAGATTCTGCCCCGACTCAGGGGCCTCGTGCAAGTCCTGAGGTGTCCCTGTGGCTCCTCCTGGGATGCCCCTGTCCCGCTGTGGTCGGCAGCCCCCAAAATATCCCCGCCGTGGTGCCCGGAACTGCGAATATGCCAGGTTACATGGAAAAGCAGAAGGAAGGTCGCAGATGGAATGAAGGTAACTAGTGAGAAGACAGTGAGATGACCTTGAGATCACCCAGGTGGGCCCAATATAATCAGAAGGTCCTTAAATGCGGGAGAGGCCGAAGAGCCAGGCAGAGCAATGCACGTCGACAGGGACTAGGCCCATGATGCCTGCTTTGAAGATGGAGAACATGAGGAATGTGGGTGCCCTCCGGCAGGTGGAAGGACAGGGAAATGAGCACCGCCCCCCCCCCCAGAGCTTCCAGAAGGATTCAGCCTTGCCAACACCTTGATTTCAGGCCAATGGGACCCATATTAGATTCTATCCTACAAAACTGGAAGATAATAAATGTGTGTTGTTTTAAGCCACTAAATCTGTGGTGATTTCCTATGGCTGTAAGTAAAGGCTTCTTAGGCTGTAAGTAAACATCTGTTGACTTATATAACGAGGGTATGGTACGTTACACTAGAAAAGAGAAAATCCTACGTACCTATGAACAATCGTAAACCAGTCTGAATTCGGCAGGGGTGGCCAGGGGTGGCACGTCAGGCCAGCACGGGAGCAGGCATGGCCTAACCCTGTCCAGTGAAGGTGGAGTGATGGCCACCGGGCTGTTACTGCAATTTTTTCTATGTTCTCTCTCCTGGAGGCTGGCTAAGCTGGAGGAGAAGAACCCACCAATGCTGGTGGCTATGTCGTTTCGGATCTGCAGGAATCGCCTTTCCAGGAGGCCGACACAGAAGGTGGAGCTCAAAGCTGCAGAGAGCCGGAATCCTGGAAATGCTCCTTGGGCACCTGGGTCTACTCATTCCTGAAACTAGTGCAGCCCCCCATCTCTGCCACGAGCACCCTTGCGGAGTTTCCCTTTGGGATGAGCAAGATGAGGAAATATGAGAAGGGCTTCCTAAAAAGACCTTCAAGAGGGGAGCACCGAAGACCCAGAGGTGCCTGAGCCAGTGGTGGGTTTGTTCTTGTGATCCTACAAGAGTAGGACCCAGGAACCAATCTGGAATGTCAATCCATGGAACTTGCTCTTGGAATCCTAGAGGGGGACCTGGAGAACCAATCTGGAATTTCAATTCATGAAATTTGCTCTTGGAATCCTAGAGTGGGACCTGGAGAACCAATCTGGAATGTCAATCCATGGAACTTGCTCTTGGAATCCTAGAGGGCGACCTGGAGAACCAATCTGGAATGTCAATCCATGGAACTTGCTCTTGGAATCCTAGAGCGGGACCTGGAGAACCAATCCAGAATGTCAAGGGCCACTCCATTCCACCTCCCTCAAGGATTCTGGCTTTCATTGCCTGAGATTTAGTCAAATATCCATCTCCATCTTCCTACCGGCTTGCGTATTTATTTAACAGGGCAGTGGAGTGAATAACATAAGAACGTGGACTCAAGCCCCAGGACTATGAGTAACTTCAACTTTCTGTGCCTCAGTCTCCCCACCTGTAAATGTCTCCTTACCTCATCAGAGTGTTGTGCAGATCAACGCTCCTACCTCGCAGGACGCACCTGCTTAGCACACCGCAATCCCCAGGTGCATGTTTTGAAGCTCCCAAAATTACAGGGAGAAAAAAACCCAGGAACCAGCCTCCAAACAGCCACAGTTACATACTTCAACTTAACAAAATGATTAAATCAGATCATTCTTAAACCAAAACGCTAATTTGGAAATTTAATTATTTTGAAGGACAGGTCCCCCGTGGCTTACTTATTCCATGATGCTGGAGTAGGAGAAAAAGTTAATAGCTTTCTAATTATATCAACTTTCTGTTTTAAAACCCCGGTTCTCATTTATTAGTCTGTCAAGGGATTATCAAGCTAGTTGTTTTATGCTCCTAATTCACAAAGCAGAAATCACGGTCCCTTAAATCGCTCCTTTTAAGTTGAAGCGATTGAACTCATTCATTTTTATGGAAGTTGTTAATAAACCCATTTACCAGAAATTTGACTTTATTAAGTTTAGCCCGTAGTCCTCATGACATAACTCAAGGAAGATTCTACAGCTCCTGTCTCGTATCTGCACATGTGACTTTACTTCATCAGCAAAACCAACGACAAGAAAACAGCAACACAGAATTCATCCGACAGGTGTCAGACGTCAAGATCTCGACTTCCTTATGGCTGAATAATTCTGCTTACATGTGGACAATCCCACAGAAACAGGGAATGGATTGGCGGTTGCCAGAGGCGGTGGGGGGGGAGGGGGCGGGGAGGTGTGAGTGAAGGTGGTCAAAGGACACCCTTCCGGTTACAGGGTGAACACATGCGGGGGATGTGACATTCAGCATGGTGACTGCAGTTAACAATACTTTCCTGTGGGGGCGCCTGGGTGGCACAGCGGTTAAGCGCCTGCCTTCGGCTCAGGGCGTGATCCCGGCGTTATGGGATCGAGCCCCACATCAGGCTCCTCCGCTATGAGCCTGCTTCTTCCTCTCCCACTCCCCCTGCTTGTGTTCCCTCTCTCGCTGGCTGTCTCTATCTCTGCCAAATAAATAAATAAAAATCTTAAAAAAAACAAAACAAAACAATACTTTCCTGTGTATTTGCAAGTTGCTAAAAGAGTAGATTTTAAAAGTTTTCAGTACACACACACACACATTATAACGATGAGGGTGACGGATGTGTTAATAACCTTACTGTGGTCATCACTGTGCAATACAGGGGTCCCCCCTTACCGGTGGGGGATTCGTTCCAAGACCCCTAGTGGAGGCCTGAATCGTGAGTAGTAGCGAACCCACAGCACGTAATATGCTTTTTCCTACATATACAGACGTGTGATAAGTTTCGTTTATAAATCAGGCACAGTGGGAGTTTAACGACAGTAACTAAGAATGAAATAGAACAATGACAACAATATACTGTAATAGAAGTTAGGTGCATGTGCGGTCTGCCTCTCGAAATCGCTTCCGTACTCACCCTTCTTCTTATAATGATGGTGTGGATGGCGAGATGCCCGCGTGAGAAGTGAGGGGAACGATGCAGGCGTGTGATGTCGCGTCAGGCTGCTAGTGACCCCACGATGCATCAGAAGGACCATCATCGGCTTCCAGACCGCAGTGGATCCCAGGTGACCGACACCATGGAAAGCGAAACTGCAGATAAAGCGGGAGGGACTATTGTATAGACGTATATAAAATCTCTACGGCTTATACCTTAAGCTTACACAATATTATAGGTCAACTCTATCTCAATAAAGCATAAAAGGAAGAAGAAAAATATCCGAATGTAATAATTATTCATGAGATACCACTTGAAATTGTGGTTCTGAATTCTTTTTCCTGTTCACACTTTCCCATATGGCCTCCTGGCTACATCACGGTGAAATGTCATGGGGCAAGATGCTGAGACCCATTCGTCCAGCAACAGACTCTGGCTCTAGACCTTGGAGATACAGCCTTGAAGACAACACTGTCTGCTCTTACGGACATTGCCTTCTCGGGAGTGTGACCTAAATCCAGGTGTCTTCGAGGTGTGGAAGTGACCAACGCCATGAGGAAGGAAGAGTGTGAGTAGCCAGACAGCCATGTAACCTGGACAACCAAGATGAGAGGGGACAGCTCTTCCTGACTCCTATAGGCAACGTTCCACCCTCTCTTGCACATTCTCCCAGAGACCAAGCAGGCGTGAACACACGTGTGTGTGCGTGCACTTAGGTAAGGAACATAGAAATCACTGGATTTTATTGCTAGATGTCCCTCTAGGAGACAAATGAACTATTATCCCAGGTTCTGCACTCATTATTCCCTCCTCCTGGAATCTTCTTTTTCCAAAATGTCTTTTTTCTTTTCCTTCCAAAATTTCTAAAGCTGACCCCTTCTAATTTGCAAGTTTCTGTGAATGTGGCGGCATCTTCAGAAAGCTTCCCCCGGCCGTCCTCCTCATAGTGGGAACTCCCGGGTATTTCTCAATCAAATCCCCCAAATTCGTTCGCCTCGTAAACTCAGACGCAGTTTGAGCTATCTTAGGCCTATATTCTGTTTTTTCTTACTGGAATATAAGTTCTTGCAAATCAGAAGCCTGGTCAAGCCCCATTTCTGTTCTACTCCCGGTGCCTAGAAGAGAGCCTGGGGCACTCCACCTAGGTCTGTTGAAACACTGAAGGAATCTGGTTACTAGGTGAGTAGACGGGGGCCCAAGAATGTTAAATGTCTTGAACAGACCACAAAGGTCACTAGTGGCAGAGCTGGGATACAAATGTGTGACCCTTGACAGTTAACATACTTGAGTTCGTGGACTCCTGGGGAAGAAAATTCCTCACATTTGGATTTTTTTTTCCCTTTACATTTGGACCCTTGATACTTGTAATGACTTGAATACTGATGATGTGGAGACACAGAGAGATGTCAAAATGCATTTTTTTTCGCACCATCAAGTCTTGCCACCCGGGAAGAAATTAACATCGAGGATTTTCTGAATCACTAACATTTCACCTCCACGAGAGGTTTTAGGAACTCTCCTCTCCCACAAACGACATTAGCAATTTAGAAAATGATTTAAAATAAAAGGGCATTTCCGAATATTGCCAATAACAGTTAGCAAATCTCATTAATGAGATACTCTGATGTGGAAATCACTACAATTCTTTTTCACTGCAAAATACTGTAATTAAGCCATTGTGTGTCTGTGTTATTTAGCAAATGAATAATCACACTAAGCCCTTGAGGCTTACTGCTCCTTTCGAGCATCAGGCTAATACCCTTGCAGTCTTGTCTGGAACTCAATGTAATGAGCAATATATTCTGAGCCGCGCTCCAGGCAATTGACTGCTTTATACAAGGAGATATTAGGGCAAGAGCAAAATTACCCAGTGCGCTGCAGGCCGCGGTACAGGAAGGACAACGGTATCTACTTAGACCGCACTGGTTTCTGGAACAGAGCACTGGGGATCCTGAGATGGGCACCGCGCACCTTGCGTGTGCCGGTCTCTGTGTGAGACAGCAGGGGCGTTCCCTGCTCCGGGAAGTTCACCGCCTGTGGCATTTACGAAAAGCACAACCTCCACTCGGAACGATGACAACAGGGCCGTCTGTGCCGCGTCCAACTTCCAAAAGCTAAAAAGGTGCACGCCGGACGGACGGAGGAGACAGGGACATCTGGACCCCAAGCAGGGCGGATTTGAACCGCGCTCCTCCACTCGCGGGTGGGCTTTTTCGGATAAATACAGGCCAGTCCCGTAAGTGTATTTTCTCCTCTTATTGTCTTCCTTTTCCCCTGCTTACTTCACACTACGTGATACATATGTGTGTGTGCAAAATCTGGGCTAATGCACCGTTTACGTGAGCAGTAAGAATTCCGGTCACCAGTGGGCTGTTAGTAGTTCAGTTTCTGGGAGGTCGAAAGTGGTAGTCAAATTTTCTACCGTGCAGGGGGTGGGCGCCCCTAACGCCCCCGCTCCGTGTCCAAAGGTCCGTGGTGATTTGGCACGGAGCCCTGTTAGGTCCAGCTAGCCTCACGCAGGCACCATGTGAACCAAGGCAGGGGACAGCGCAATGAACGAAGAATGAACGCCCCAGAAGACTGGCCTGGATGGTCGTAAAAGAGGGACCATAATAAGGCTTGTGCTCAGTAACCCTCTATGGGATCAGTGCCAGGGAGCCGGGGCTCACAAGTCAAAGAGATGACCGCGAGGTGGCAGTCCCACACAAGACGTCTCTTCGGGTGCAGCTTGGAAAGGACAGCATCTAGGGAAGTCCCTCGCAGCCTGAGACCTTCTAGAAGCTGCATGGGGGGGGGGGCTACCGCCCAGGAGAAAGGGGGGCAGGGAAGTGCTGCGGGAGGGGAGGCTGGGAAGAGCGCCCACGTCTCAGCAGCACCCAGTCTCTGAGTCAGAGCTGCCAGATGGGGGGAGGCAGCGTGAGAGCAGCCCCGTCCCACCAGCTCTCAGCCCTACAGGGAGGGGAAGCAAAAACAAAAGGATCTGAAAACCCAGGGAATCCCCCAGCACGAGTCCAGAACGGCCCTTCTACACAGCCGCCGGAGGCTCAGGTCCTTACGGGAGGGGAGCCAACCAGTCACCCACACCTGTGATGTTTCCCTCCTCTTAAAAAATGTTCGGGAGCCATAATGGCAAAATGTTCATCTGTAATGAAGCTAGATGTGAGATAAGTGGATATTTGCCCGATAACCTCTGCATATTTCAGCATGCTTGAAGTAATTCAGAATTTAAGAAATAAAATGAAAACCAAATTTCTGCTGAGGAGAGAGCCTTTTGCTTCTAAGATGATGCAGGCACACCAATGAGCCCGCAGCGGGGCCGGAAGTAACTACCATTTTTTTTTTCGGTTTGCCTGCGATTTTGCTTTGTATCTTAGCAGTGGACAGTTTTGCTTTGCCTTCCTGGCTCTCTAAGGCTGGCACCTGTCCAGAACTGGATCCGTGGCTTGTCTCCATCACCACGAATCCTTACGTTTCCTATCGATGAGGTACCCACCGCTGAAAACCGAAAGCTCCCATACACAGCAGCTCCCGTCAAACAGCATTGCCTCCTGGAGTCTTAAAAATATGTTAAATTCTTGGAAAGCCTTACTCAAGGCGAACGGAGTTGAATCTTACAGGAGAGTTTAGTGTTCAGGGTGCATAAGGTAAAAAAAAAAAAAAAAAAAGAGCCACTGTGGGAAAAAAATCACCTCTGAATACCCCTAAGCCAGACACAAAGCACCTACCCCGTAGCTTTTGCGAGGGAAAAGCCACACTTCCTCCAGACCCTGAGACCCCAGAGTCGCACACGTGGGAGACGCCTGGGCCCTGAGTCACCAGGAGAGCTGCTCCGTCTCGCCGCCCTCCCACTCCCCGCAGCAGGTGCCTCTGGAGTGGAACAGCGGGTAGAATTATATTTAAACTCTTCTTTCAGTCTCCCCCTTTCCCACAAGTGCTTACAAGTAAATGTGTGTGTGTGTGTGTTCGGTGTGCATCGCCTAGGACTCTGCTTCGTAGCCGAGCCCCCAACATTCTGGGACTGGGGGCACCCCTGCACTCCAGGGGCGACAGAGCCCTCCAGACAAACCCCCCAGGGGCGGCAGAAGACAGTGACCCTTCTCCCAGTGACATGATGTGGGTATCTCGAGACCTCGAGGTTCGGGAGGAGTTGAGCCCCGTGCACAAGGGCCTCCGCGTCTGGTGAGTGGGAGGAAGGACAGAGGGTGAGGACAGAGCCCTCATGCACAAGAAAATAAGACCAGGATTTACTGAGAGCCTCCCAGGAGCCACAGACTGACTTCTCTGCAGAATGGGTCCCCGGGAATGTCTGGGCTCAGGGCTCTTGCCCTCCCTTCCTCCTCTCACAGCTGGAAATGCTTCCAAATCTCCACACGTCCTGCTCCTTCGCAGCCTCAATGTTAAACTTCGGATCAGCGCTGCCGAAAGTCACACCCACCTATCGAGTGACCAGCTCATCTCCAAGTGGCCCTTTTTCCAGGACACTCTTCCCAGCAGCTCTGCACCCAGACTCGCCACCTCCACCATCATTGCTCCCACTGCACAGAAAGCGATGGGCCTCCAGCTTCTGCTCAAACACCAGAATAGTTTCTGGATTCAGAAACCCCTACAAGCAGAAACTCCAGAAAGATGGGTTTTAGATTTCCAAAGAAGACAGCAGCACCCTCAGGGAGAACGCGGCTTTGCTCTTCCTTGAATCTTGAGCTGGGATTATAATAGAACACAGTGGGTGGGATCTTTAAAGAATGTATCTTAAGGCTCTGCTCTTCTTCCAGACTCTAGAAGCAAACGTTCTTCTTCCTGGGGAAGACTGCTTAGCTTTTCACTCGGGTCCCATTCCAGTGGGGAGGTCGAGGCAGGCTCTGCAGGATGGTTTCTGGCCATACAAGACGATGCAATTCATTTCTTTTGAGAATTGTTTCCCGATGGCAATTGGAAGAAATCATGCAAGGAATAGCCCCCTGTCCGTGCTATCTGATGGAACAGGACAAGAAGGGAGACAGGATACTGAAATGTAAGCTTGTCTTATATTGATGTTACTCGGGTTAAAGGTTTTTGTTTGTCTTCTCCGAAAACTTCTGTCCCATCTAAAGAAAACAAAGAACTCAACCTCACAAACCAAAAGGACGACAATTTGTATTATCCTCTCTTTTTAAAAACATTTATAGCTCACTCAGTCCCAGAGCTCAACAAACTATGCATTTTTTTAAATTTTATTTTACAAGGATTTATTCTGTGCGGGAATACAGAGATGTCAATCGCAACATTATTGCCCCGGCAACAAACTATGAAATAAGATAACCAAAGAGAAGTATGGGGTTTTATGTGGGGTTTATGTGGGAAAGATTTTCTTCCATGGCTAAAATGAGATGCACGAGAACGACGTCTGCTCTTGCTGATAGAGCCATGTATGCTGTGATGTCTGGTGGCTCTGCAGCCACACTGAGATCATGAGGAAGTCAGTTCACCGGTATGCTTGAATGCAAAGACCAAGAAAAGCCTCCGGGTGTCATCGTTTTGCTGTAGAATTCACCAGCCATGGAACTACCACCCTCTGGCTCCTACTGTAGGAGAGAACAGTCCCCGTCGTTTCAGCCACCAGAACTGGGCATTCTACCTCACGTCACTCAAAACAAGCTACAGAGGTATAGACTCTTCCCACGAACTTTTCACTTGAGTTCTGAACGTGTTCAGCAGGAGACGGAGATTTCCAGACGTCTACAGCATAAATGAGGTGTCGGCCTTACTGTCTCTTCCAACAGCTGGGATGGACATAGATCTCAAAATTGGCATCAGACCGCTTGGTCACTTTTTCCCTTTGAAGTAACACTTGAAAAGGAGGCAGAAGAGAGTTCTGCATGAAGCCTGGTTCATCCAGTCTTCCAGGAAGGTAGCACCCCTGCTTCCCACCAGCAGTAAAGGCAAGCCCAGTGTGCAGTTCTCCATTCACTCCCTCATTCATTCTCAGGATCGTTGGTTACACATCACTTCCTTTCCGACACTGTGAACTTCAAGGTGCTTATGGTGTAAAGAACAGGGAACAGACTGTAACAAACTATATGGTCACAAGTACCAAACCCCAAATGGAATGCAGCATGGCTCGTTAATGTTTTAGAGCAGGGAGGGCCTTGTCCGGAGTGGCTCATCGACCAGACCAGTTTTGCAGCCCCTGGAAGATTCGTGCTCAGTAAATGGGGTAGGGGCAGCTCGGTGGCTCAGCTGAGCATCCGACTCTAGGTTTCAGCTCAGATCATGATCTCAGGGTCGTGGGATCAGGCCCTGCGTCAGGCTCCAACCTAGGCATGGAGTCGGCTTAAGATTCTCTCCCTTGGGGCGCCTGGGTGGCACAGCGGTTAAGCGTCTGCCTTCGGCTCAGGACGTGATCCCGGCATTATGGGATCGAGCCCCACATCAGGCTCCTCTGCTATGAGCCTGCTTCTTCCTCTCCCACTCCCCCTGCTTGTGTTCCCTCTCTCGCTGGCTGTCTCTATCTCTGTCAAATAAATAAACAAAATCTTTAAAAAAAAAAAAAAAAAGATTCTCTCCCTCTCCCTCTGCCCCTCCCACCCCCGCTCTCTCTCTGTCTCTCTAAAGTAAATAAATGAAGTCTTTAACAATAAATAAGTAAACAGGGTAGACAGAAAGCCCAGAGGATCCCATGGATGCTTTCACGACAAAGGTGACAACTTGTCTTGCCTGTTGAATACTTTGAGGCAAAGCGCCTATGAATGACTTTTTTCTGCTCCTGGGTTTAACCCAGAATTTAGCCCCATAAACTCCAAGAATGACCTTTAAGAGAGAGAAGAAAGCATGCCAACTAGAAATTCAATGCTCATCTGGCTTACCACTCTGAAGTCCCGAGATACCATTGGTCTTAGCAAAGGGCCAGCACCCGGCCTTCCACCTGCGACACGACCACGTCTCAGCACAAAGGGCCAATTACTCCACCGCCAACGCCCAGCTGGCTTTGCACGTGACAGGTGCATCTCACTCCTGCT
Organism: Ursus americanus; assembly: GCF_024610735.1. NCBI lineage: Eukaryota > Metazoa > Chordata > Mammalia > Carnivora > Ursidae > Ursus > Ursus americanus. The sequence continues at coordinate 21,363,469 of NC_142156.1, read as the reverse complement.
TCATAAATCTTTTCCGTTTTCTCCAGTCCGGTCTTCAAACCTGCCCTGAAAAACACCATCACGGTCATCATAAATTTGAAAAACGTTAGCAAAATCTTCTTGATGACAAACATGAGCTCAAGTCACTTTTGCCACCTCCGAGAGAATTGGGTCATTTGTGGATCAGGCAGGAAGGACAAAAGCCCCCCAGAGTCGCCCAGCCCGTGCTCAGGGAGCTCGGGAAGCCCAGGGACCGAGCGGTGCCGATGAGCCCAAGGAACCCGTTAGCAGGGGAGAGGGACCACTGCCCAAGTGCGCACCGGCTTGTCGTCCAGGGCCGGTCCTGCGGGCGTCTCCTGCCGCCTGAGGACCTCATGCTCGCCTGCATCAGGGTGACGGGGTGGTGGCCCGTGCAGGTGACAGTGTCCAAATGCCGCTATCTTCTGTTTCCCCTGGGACTTCCCACTGGTCTTCAGGGCTGACGTTCACTGCCATTGTCTCTACTCCAGCGACTGCCTTCATGATGCTAACTGGATGTATCCATAAACTCATTCTGTTTCTAAAAAGGTGCTTTCAGATGAGAGCTGGTCGCTGGTGAAAGGCAATCTTCAGGTGTCCCCTTGCCTCTGGGGGAGATGGGGAGGGGAGCAGCGAATGGCTTTGCCTCTGAAAACTAAACCACTCTGTCTTTCATAAACATCCCAAAGTAGCTTTGCCAAGCGAGTTAGTTTTCCATCTCATCAACGCGCCGGGAACCAGAGCGCTGTCTGCTGCAGGGGCTTCGAGTGATGGGAGTGAGGCGGGTATGTCTGGGTGGACGTGGATGGAATCTGCTGGGCCTGCTCTTCATCTGGAGACGGGGACGGGTCCCCACGAGGTGGAGGGAGCACACACGGCTGGGGGGCTGGGGAAGCCCAGGGGACCGAGGAGGAAAGGGTGGCCCTGACCACACGGGGGGAAGGGAATGATGGAGCACGCCGTCATCAGGAGAACCCGACACAGCCCACCCCTCCTTGCTGTAAGGCGTTCCAAGCTCACTTCCCGAGGAAGATTCCAAGAAGCCAGATGTTCCCACCATTGGGAAAATGCACCTGGGCAACCCTCTCGCTTCTTCCCCTGCTCCGAAAACAACCTTCACATTGCTGATTTTTTTGTTATTTTTAAATTTATAATTATTTTTTATTATTATTAGCACTCTGCCACAGGACATCTCCCCATGACCCATGGTAGATCAGCATGACTTCATCACCTATGACGCACCAGCACAGAAGTCAAACAAGTTCATGTCTGTGTCGTCGATGCGAGTCAGGGGCACAGGGCACGGGGCTCCCCCACCGTCCAGGCCAAGCTTGATGAGAGATCTCAAGTCGGACTGTCTGGTGCCCCACTGGTGACTTTTACCTACAAATTCCGTCAACCCTTGTGTTGTCCAGGGCTCCACTCCTGGTCCTTGGGCGCTAAGGATGTCCAAGGAGTCTTGAGCATGCCCATGATGGAGAGAGGATGCTAAGCAGACCCAGAGCCCAGACAGGGGTCCCTCTTAGCTGGACCAGGGGCAGACATCACGCCACTGCTGGGGATGGCTGCATTGTCTGGACTTGACCAAATGCCATCAAGGGACTACTTCAGAGCCCCCGGGATCCCTGGTGATGGTGACAAGGGCCAAGGCAGAGACTGGCCCCCACCATCTTTCTTCCAACTCATGAAACAAAAACCCTCCCTCCCTGAGTGGTTCGATCTTTCTCCTTTATACTTACAGCTGGAGTGCAAAAAGTGTCAGGAGCCTTTGTGCTTTATCTGGTTCCTCAGTAGCCAAGCCTCTCCCCCTGCACCTCAGGAAAGGGACGATGGGAGGAAGCACGCCAAGCAGAAGTCTGAGATATCCGGTACTGGAAACGCTATTCTGATTCTGCTGATGTCCTCATTCTTCTGGTTCTCAACAAGGCCTTCCTTTCCACCGGCTACATACACAAGGCACCTGAAAATAGGAAGACGCATTCTCGATCAAATAGAAGGCTCATTCTAGAACAGCGCGAGTCTGTTTTGACCACCTTTCCTTTTCCATGGCTCACCTAACCATGAGTATAGCAGATAAAAAACTGAGCAATGAAAGCTAAAGAGAAAAAAAAGAAAACAAACAGTGATGTGTTAAACTGTCCATGAAGACCCTCTGCTTGACCACCTACGAGATGGAACGCAGTCAACATGGCCCAACAGCTACGGATTTTGCCCCCGACCAAGTCAGCACGCCTTCTGCCCTCCGCGGTGTCTTCCACGTATAAATACTGGCATAATGACCCCACTCAAAAATAAAAGCACTAAATTTTATTGGGCACTTGTTACATGTGAAGTGCTGGTGTAAACATTCTACATTTCCCTTCTCGTTTAATCCTCCCCAACTGGCCTTTGTAGAGACGACACTACGATTCCCATTTGCCAGATGAGGAAAGTCATTTGAAATGTTCCCATAGAAGGAAACTGGATGGTGGTGATGACCAGGGGAGAAAAAGGTTGTACCCTGCTTCAGCAAGTAGGAGGAAGAGTTCATCTCTTAAACAGCAATAGACATTCTCCGGAAGTTCGTTACTGAAAATACACTGGCTGAAGTATGCCGATATAGTGACCGAAATATGCCATTTAATCCCAGACATTCTACATCTTAGAAACCTAATAAAGTTCATTATCCTTATGAGTTGGCATCAGGAAAAAATAGTTTAGGCTTGGTGGTATTCATAGCATTCGCCACAAAAGATAAAATATACCTACAATTGCATAAAACATGTCTGTGACCTCCCTCCTCACAGACACACCGACTCCACACCTTCCATTCTCCTTATATTTCTGCAGGAGACTCCTTGTCCGTGTATTTGTTGATCGACCCCCTCAAGTATGAAATTACATAAAGATGGGAAAGTCGTCCATGTAAGAAAATACCCATTGCTGAACTCATGGCTAATAAATTTGTCCTGTGGGAAGGAACAATCACATCAACATCTTTTTCTACATTTTTTATTTAAACTCAATATAGTTAACGTAGAGTGTATTATTAGTTTCAGAGGTAGAATTTAGCGATTCATCAGTTGCATACAACACCCAGTGCTCATTACGTCATATGCCCTCCTTAATGCCCATCCCCCAGTGGCCCCATCCCACCCGCCTCCCCTCCAGCAACCCTCACTTGGTTTCCTATGATTAAGAGTCGCTTACGGTTTGCTTCCCTCTCCGTTTTCATCTTATTTTATTCTTCCTTTCCTTGCCTTGCCCTATGTTCATCGGTTTTGTTTCTGAAATTCCACATGTGAGTGAGATCCCGTGGTATCTGTCTTTGATGCCTTGGTGGGCGGACTCTAGCCAGCTGTCCGACATGAACGGCGGGGGCGGGGGGGGGGCGACGACAGCGATGTGACTCTCCTACCTTTCCAGATTTCCTGACACAAGCCCAGGGGACAGTGGAGAACTCCCCGAGTCCAAGCAAAGCTACAGACCATACGGATCCCACAGGACCCTCTACACCGCTGGTGCTGGCAGTTATCAACCGAAGAAGAGAGGAGCCAGCAAAGGCGACGTTCTCCTTGTCGCACGGAGGCCTGGCGCCCGCTGGCCACATGGTTCTCTCCGTCCACACTGTCCTTCTGAAAATGGGTCATTTCTTTCTCTCCACTCCATCCACTTGCGTTCATCCTCTAACACTCGGTCCAAGAAGCCTTCCACGGGTCCACACAGCTCTGGTCCTCCTCTCTCGAGCCAGTGTGCACACAATAGTGAACTGTGGTTCGACACCTCATCTCTTAATTGATTATTTAATAATTTAAAACCCCCTTCCTCAAGACCCTGTGATGCCTCTAACACTGAGGAGCGCATTTTTCTCAGTCATTACTGCACTTCCAAGCCCTTAGCACTGCCGTGTGCAGTAGGGGCTATATGACCGGCAAGACTTTGCTGGATTATCCGGTGAGGGGGCCCCAGAGGCAGCTGGGAAAGTAAATGCTCATTTTTCCAGGTACCTGGTGTGAAACAGTCCTGACCAATGAGACAGAACCAGGTAGGGGCTGGGGGCTTGTGGAACTGCTTGACTGTCCTGATAAAAGAGATAAGCATCCTGGTTTGGGCTCCTTCCACACTACGTCCTGCCTTGAATATGGCTGTGATGCTTGGAATTAGGCAGCCATTCTGTGACCATGAGGGAAAGTCAGAGCCAATCAAATGGTATGTTGGCCTAAAGTTTCTGAAAAGCCAAACTGATGCCAGCAGCGGCCGAGATCCAGAGACCTTGCTCAGTAAGCAAAACAAAGCACTATCTCAAGTGGGTTAAGTTACCAGAGTTTTCCGCTACTTGCAGTGAAAGCATTTCTAACAGACAGTAGTACGTGTTGGGTGAAGATATCTCAACACCCTGAGATTTCACTGTCTGAAATTAAAAAGGAGATCAGATATCTCTTACAGCTAAAACTGATTCTAAGGCAACCCCCAATCTGATAACTGGTAGAGAGAGAGGGAAGAGATGTTTTTAAACACACGGTTACAAAGAAGGTGTTTTAATTTATATGCTGGTCTCACTAAGAAGGAGGCTCTCACTTATCTCTTCCTCCAGCATTACTGCTGGTAGTTCACCCACAACAAGCAGATACTTGTTAACAACGAAGTATATGGAGGGTGATGCATAGTTTTTAAAGCAGCCACTGGCCCCTCCTTCATCCCGATATTAAGTATGTAACTAGTTATGTAACCGATCGACAACCACAGACTCGAATCCTGATCTTTTGATTTCATCCTGTCAGTTCATTTCCTTTGGAATTAAAAAAAGCAAAGAACAATGTTTCCCTAATCTATGACTAGCTATAATTAACTCCAAAAATATCTGTCCTTCAGCCACATAGAGCACTTTTTATAGTTGCTGGAGGCGTCACTGGTAAAGTTACATTGACACTGCATTCTAAGAGCTATTAATAAGGCAAGACTTGGATGTTTTTTCCCCGCTGAAAGTTCATTCCCCCCCTCCCAGCCTTTGAGTGACTGCTGTATTTTTAGCCAACCAAGCTTAACCGCTGTGATCACAGAGGCAGGATCCAAGATTGAATTTCTTACAGAAATCAAGAATGAGCTGGAGTTTTCCCATGCGCATATGCAAACGGGCTGTCCTCTTGTGTATCTGAGCCCAAATATCATACTGTATTCTGTTCTATCTAATTGCACGAAAATTTCGGACACGATACCCATTATATTTACAGGCAAATGGCAAATAAATAGAATCTTGCCGCTGGCTCCTTGGTCTGTGGCTCTTATGGGCAGCAAATCCTATGAGGGGCTTTATTAGCCTGCTCCATGATGGGGACGCTTTATCTGATCCTAGGACTTTAGCGGTGCAGGCCAGCCCAGCTGCATTGCAAAATGGACTCTTAATTCCTATGGCTTTTTTTTCCCTTCCAACAGGAAGCCACCAAAATTGAGTTATTGCACTTATACTGTCAGTAGCATTAGGAATATCTGCACAATCTCATTTCTCATTAAGCCGCAAATGGTCTCCTTTATCCCTCCATTCCAGCCCATAATTATAACTGGCTAGTGGGCACGAAGGGATACAAGTTGGCCCATTCAAACCTGAAACATCCTTAAGCCGAGGTAAGGCTAGGCCAGAGGAAAGGGACGGGGGCTGCAGTAGAAGCTGCTCTAGGGAACCTTGCAAGACTACCCCACAACGAGTCCTTAAAGACAGAGGCTACCTCTCTCCTCTCAGGTTGAACCCAGCAAGAAACGGCTCAGATTCACAGAACTGACAAATCACAAGCATTCCTGGTTTACCGCGACCTTTAAGACCAGCTGCCTTCTGTTTCTAGACAAGGAAGGAAAAAACCTATTTTAAGATGAGCTGAACTCAGGTGTGCATACAATCCCTAAAAATAAGCCAAATACTGGAGAATTCCTGGGTGTCCCAGTGGAATTCAAGTTTAAAAAGTTACTTCAGATTTTTTTTGAAAATCAAAAAAAAAAAAAAGAACTCACTAAAAAATAACAATAATAAGCCTATGAGATGTTAACATAAATAACAGGCTTATGAAAAATAACTATTTTTAAAAACAAAAAAAATCTGTGAGAGGAAGGGGCACAGTTTTACATTTTTGCAAATCTCTAAATGTCTGGCTTAAGGAAGACAACTGGATTTTTCACATCAGTTTCTGCCTTCAATCTGTCGCAATCCTGCACACATCATGCAGCTTCTGGAAAATTCCACAGTCTACACATGAAGAATGAAAGTGACAAAGCTAATAACAACACGCTGCTGTCGATAATAATGGTGCTGATTAGAGTGTTAGGAACCCCAGGGGTCCCTGGAACCCGCATTGAGAACCACTACTTTAGCTCAACATGATTTCACCAATGAGCAGTGTCTTTTGGGTGTAAATGGCCAGTGATCATCACTCCGATGTCTACAGGGTTGGAAAGCCATTCACAAGACGCTCTGCTCAGGTTCACGTCACACCCTCTGCACACACCCTTCATCCGGCCTCCGGAAACTCTGCCAGAAGAAGCAAGTAGCCCATTTTTAGTGTCTCCAAGTGGGCTCCACCAAACCTCGGTAGAGGAAGATGTAGAAACCGAGGCCCAAACAAATCGTGTTATGTCCAAAATCTAAGCCCTGGTAAGTAGACAGGCTATAAAGTCATGGAAGATGATCACGGATGAGTCCCCAGCCCTCAACCGTCTTGGGGATGGTTTGGCGGAACTAGGTCCATGGCCCCTGTGTTAATCTGCTTCATCTTCCCTGACGGACTGAAGGATCCGGGGATTTCAGAGTTCAAGGGAGAGGATATTACACACAGATGAACTTCAGGGAGTCAGAGGGTCTTGAGAGGATCTTTCTTTCCTGGCTAACCATGTCTTTCTGCATCAATCCTAAAGGAAAGTCCCTAATAAGATCCCAAATCCGGAGCAGGATCCCCCTTGTCATCCACCTGCCAAGGAGAAGCAAGAGCAAATCGATCCATCCCACAACTAACATCTGTCCTCCTGAAACCCTCACACGGGCGCTGAGTACGAAAAACAGGAGTCACACAGGTGGGACGAGGAACGGGGGTTCTACTTGGAGCGTCTCAAATTTGATAGGCTTCGTCAAATCGCACGTTATCACTTTCTATCACGAGACACCACAGCACATGAGTTACCTGTTGGATCCGAAAGGGGTGTTTATTCCACAGAGACTTACATCTTCAGCCCTGTCCTTAGCCCTGGGTCAAGGCGAGGAATTCGGGCACAGTCCCTGCCGGCACAAGGCTGATGTTCCAGTGAGCATCAGCGATGGGAAATAAGTAAGAAACAAGACCGGCCCAGGGAGCGATGGATGCAGGGAAGACAATGAAGCTGGCTCGTGGGGAGACTGCTTGGGATGGGATCTCTCTGGGATGAAGAGAAGGCTCTTTAGAAAGAGGGGGTGCTGGGGCTTGGAACTCTCCGAGGAGGAGAAGCCAGCTATGCAGAGATCCGAGTAAACGGCGTTCTAGGCAGAGGGAAAAACAATCACAAACTGGCTTGAGGCGGGAACAAGCTTGGTGATTCACTGAACCCCTGGAGGGTCCGTGCGTCTGGAATATAGGAGCAGGGAACGTTGAGAGAGGAGGTCAGAGAGGACGGTGAGGTTTTGGAGAAGCTCTTGAGTTCGAATTTTCTCACCGTCTGGCATGACTCATCTGTTCAAAATCGAATCCTTCTCAAATCTGCAGAGAAAAAAATTGGCCTTTCTACTGTATATCCAAGCCAAATTTCAAATACTCAAATCAGCATTAAATCAGATCCCAAGTGAGTCAAAACGGTCACTTTGCTGGTTCAGTGAAAGTTCTCTTTCCTCCAGAGAAACAGCTCCTGACATTGATCTTGACACCCCAGCCCCAAGGGCAGGCAGAAAGTTCCTTAAGCTAAACCCAATGGAACCCAAGTACTGTATAAAAGTTTTTATTCCCATTTAGACGGAAAGCTGCAATGTATTTATTAAGTATGAATGCAAGCATATGGCCATGATAAGAACAAAAAATCACCACGAAGGACCCTGCAGGTTGGTGCAAGATTTTTAATTTAGGATTTCACGTTTAATTCAATTCAACCAATATTTCATGAGCTCTAACAAGCTGTCAGTCCCGTGCTGGTGATGCAGAAGGAACCAGTCAGCGGCCCCTGCGAGAAGCACGTATTCAAAATGACAGACATGAACTCAGATAATCAGTTCTGGTGTCGGGAATAAAACGTAAAGAGAGCAAAGAAGAGGGTGGGGTAAAGGTTTGCAAAGAGCCTTATGGAGCTAGACCACGTGGATCAAAAAAACATGCATGTCTGTATCATTAAAATATCTCATTACAAAATTATGGATTATAAATTATAATGGTATGTAATACATTATCTTCTTCCTTTCTCTCCCTAAGTGATCTCTGAAGTCATCTGTCTAAATGACAGTGAGGAGTAGTCAACCTAAAACAGGACAGAAGTATTTTTAAAATGGAATTGCCGGGTAAACACCCAGTAGTGCAATGGCTGGGTCATAGGGTAGCTCAATTTTTACCCCAAAGATACAGACGTAGTGAAGAGAAGGGCCATATGCTCCCCAATGTTCATAGCAGCAATGTCCACAATAGCTAAATCGTGGAAGGAGCCGAGATGCCCTTCAACAGATGACTGGATTAAGAAGTTGTGGTCCATATATACAAGGGCATATTACTCAGCTATCAGAAAGAACGAGTTCTCAACATTTGCTGCAACGTGGACGGCACTGGAGGAGATAATGCTAAGTGAAATAAGTCAAGCAGAGAAAGACAACTATCATATGATTTCTCTCATCTATGGAACATAAGAACTAGGAAGATCGGTAGGGGAAGAAAGGGATAAAGAAAGGGGGGTAATCAGAAGGGGGAATGAAACATGAGAGACTATGGACTATGAGAAACAAACTGAGGGCCTCAGAGGGGAGGGGAGTGGGGGAATGGGATAGACTGGTGATGGGTAGTAAGGAGGGCACGTATTGCATGGTGCACTGGGTGTTATACGCAACTAATGAATCATCAAACTTTACATCAAAAACCAGGGATGCACTGTACAGTGACTAACATAATAAAAATCATTTTAAAAAAATAATAAAATTAAATTAAATTAAATTTAAAAATAAATAAATAAATACATGGATACGAAAGATCAATAAATAAATAAATAAATAAATAAATAAATAAATAAAGTGGAATTGCTGGAGAGAAAGACATACTCTATTTATGGAAGAGATCCAAGGAAAGTGTCACCAAACGATAGCCCTCTAGCTGGGATGAAATCACAAAATGCACCCTGTATGTCTGATTAGTGTTGCCCCTTTGAATTTGTTTAAGAACCGCTTACTGCGTAGGGTCATTGCAAAGAAACTATAAAACTATAAAATGTGGGACAGGTCACCTGACCCAGCTACCTAGTGATGAATTCAGTGAAAAACACAACAGATCTACATGGCAAAAACGAATGTTGCTGTTATTTCTTTAAGTTAAAAAACCCTGAAGTGAGCAAGAAAGCATTTCTTGGAAATCCACGTGGAAAACTGGTACATCCTCTCAGACCCTCAGGAAAGAGCCTGAGCTTTGCCTCTGTGTCTACACAGGGGCAGTCTTCTTGCGGCATTGACGACACAAGCAAACTGACTGGAGTTAGACAAGTGGCCCCGTGCAGCTCGGCCACATACCCGAAGCAAGGTTCCTGGGTGCCTTTCTGTGCTCCGAGGCTCCCTCAGCTAGGGAGTGTCGTGCTGGGATTCTGACCCAGATGAGGTCCCAGCCAGCAGGCCACACTGCCCCTCACTCACACCCATGTGGAAAGCAGCTCACAGAGGAGGTAGGCTGCCAGCCTCACTGAGCCAGGGTCGGCTTTTCCTGTCCGCTGTGGGAGAGGGGACAGAAATACACCTGTTCTGTTAGCAGCAGGCTCCCAGCGTGCGCAGGAAAGGTCAGGAGCTGAGGTCAGGGGATGGATTCCGTGACCTCAAATTTCCGCTCCAACCCGAGCCGTCCACCACACTTGGACATTTTGATTAGCTGCTGTGAGAGGCAATGCCCCACCAGCTTTCCACGACCTACTCCCCGGGACCTGTGAGTGAGCAGGTTACACTGGGCGACAGAAGGAACTCTACAGGTGCAATGAAGGTTAGGGACTGAAGATAGGCAGCTTGCTCCGGACTATCCCCATGGGCCCTAACCACATGAACTCTTTACAGTGGAAGAAGGCAAAAGAGTCAGCCAGAGATGTCTAGGCAGAAGAAGCAGAAGAGACTGGAAGCTTGGCAGGGATGGCACCTGCCGTGGCCGCTTTGAGCTGGAGGAAGGGGACCATAAGCCTAGGAACGAGGGCTTCCTCAACGAGCTGGGAACGACCCTCAGTGGACAGCCAGCAAGGAAACCAGGACCCCAGCCCGACACCCAACCTGACTGAGCAAGGAAATGGATTCTCTCCCCAGCCTCCAGGGGAGCACAGCCCACCGACACCCTGACTTGAGCCTGGTATGCTGTTCTCGGGTGCTAAGCCTGCGGAGATCTGTTATGGCGACAAGAGACCAGTGATAACAGTGATGCAGACCGAGGCAGAAAATCATGTTGCGCTTCTTTGACGGGGCTTGTCCATCTTCCCGGAGTCTCATGAATGGATCGGGTCACGTTTGTAAAGTGACCATCAGAGGCTGCATCCGACGTCCTCATCAATTAGAGGCACCTTGACAGGCGGGCCAGGGACAGGGGCAGCGGGTGGTGCAGCGGCTTCTGTCCCAGCTGAGGGCACTGCAGGACACCGGCCTGGCCGCCTCCGAGCCGGACCAGCCACCGGCGTGTGTCTGCTTAACCGCGGCATCAAGAGCAATCACCCCAGGGAAGCGAGCTGCGCTCCTCTCCTGGGAGCCCAGGGCCACCGGCACACTCGTCCAGCTAGGAGCCCAGCATGGCAAGTGGAAGGATGAGTTTTGGTTCAGAAGGAGTTTCCATAGTAACCGAGGCAAAAGGGAAGGCTGAGCTGAACTTCAGGGAGGGAGAAGGAGCTTGGAGATCATTTCTGCACCAGCCCCTCTCTAACACCATATCCTCCCCCTGTTCGTGGAAGGGCCCCTTGTTTCTTCCTGGGAAACCACTGTTTTGATTCAATCTGTGTGGTTTGAATGGAACCCAAATGTTCTAGTGGTGGACCTGTAACACAGCTTAGAACAGACAGACATGTGACCAGAGCCAATCACAACATCCCATCCTCTGGGTCACGGTCACTGGTTCAGGGGTGAGCCTCTGGCTCAAATCAGACCGATGGGAGGCAAGCCTGGGATCTTCCCTGCGACCTCAGTGTTTAGGACAGCAGCTGGCACACAGTAGGTGCTCAATAAGTGGCACTTAATAGATTAATTAACATATGCGTCTACTTAGTTGTGAGAGAATCAAACTTTGCAAACACATATACTTACTTTGGCAATGATTTAAGTAGGTGTTTCTAATTATTATCTCTACCACTTTGCTCCCTTGTTTTCTGGGAAAGGGGGGATGTCTCCCTTGATGGAGTGAGTGTTTCCGCTGGGACAAGGGTGACATTTCTGCCGCGTGCTGCTGTAGACCCAATGTCCAGGAGGAGACCGGGAACACCGCGGGCACACAGGACACGTCCGTGCAACGAGCGAATGGCACGCTCTAGTCCGAGCCTCAGCACTGCCAGCTCCTCTGGGGCTTTTGCTCGGAGTCGCCTGGGAATTTAGTTCAGATGCTGATTCTCCGAACTGAGAATGGTGAACACACTCAGTCTACTTCAACCAGAAACAGGGGCAGTGACAGACCTCACTCTACTTGGCCTCTAAGAAAGCCACAGCCCACCGGTGGGGGCCACTGATGAGAGACTCGGTTCAGTGGCCCGAATACGTCACGTGCGTGACACGCGAGGCTGAGCTGAAGCAGGTGTTAGTTCACCTACGTCTCCGATCACTTCAGGAAGACTTTCCTGTCCCCGAGCCTAGAGGAAGATGTGCCAGGCTGACCACCGCCCAACCGTCCACCTAATTAAACTTTTAATTATGAAATACATCAGGCAGCGAAGCAGTGCAGAGAACCACCCGGCACCCCGTCCCCACGCAGCTCAGGAAATAAGACACGGGTGTGCTGCAATTCCTGGGAACCCCCACCCCAGCCCGTCCACCCCCTGCCTTCCCCAGAGACAGCCGTTATCCGACGCTTATATGATTTCAGTGTGTATTTTCTTTATTTTGTGCTTTCACTATGTAATTACGTATTCCTGAAAATATATGAAATTGTTTTTGCAAGTTTTAAGCCGTATGTAATGATATCTTGTTCTAGGGATGCTCTGGCAACTTGCTTTTTCATTTTTATATTCAATTTTACGTTTTAAAGACTTATCCCTGCTAAAACATGCAGCACTAATTAATTTTCATGGCTGGTTAGCATTTCCCTGGATGAATACAGGAACGTGTGTCTGTCTCTCGTGTTCCTGTTGGTGGGCGTTTCGGCTTCTGTGTCTGGAAGCTGCCTTTCTGAGCACAGAATGCTGGTGAGAAGTCCGATTCTGGGCCTGAAAAGGCTCGGTTCAAACTCGCCTTCCTCAACTTTGCTCCCTCGTGAAAGTCACTTCCTCCTTCCAAGCCTCTGTTTGCTCATCTGGAAGATGGGGCATCATAATCATGAGGATTTCTGAAGACTGTGAAGGAATTAAATAAGACGGACGGATGGAAAGCATCTTGGAATCTTCAAAATGCTGAAATAGGACAGAGTTGAAATCCCAGGGACTGGAACGTCCCATCTCAGTCTACTAATAACCCGTGAAAAGCAGCAGCCTGTCACCAGGTTGAATTCATCAAGCCAAGCCCTACTCATCCATCCAAGCCTCCTCCTCCAGGAAGGCTTCTCTGGTTGTTCACCTGGATTGCATGGTCCTCTCTCTTCTCTCAGGTCACTTCCTGTCCACACCACTTCCTTGGGGACTTGAACAGTAGTGTGCATGTTCAGACAGTCCCTCGCTCAGAGAGTCTATGGCCCCTGAAGCCCCCCACACAGGCCTCCGTAGCGGATGCTCGGCTACGTCATGCTAATCGACGGTCTTCTTCGATTCCGCATCCAGCAAGACAATCCTGACGCCTTCTGGGGATCTCATTAGTACTGCTTCATTTCACTCTCTAATTCCTAAAACAGAACTACTGAACGGAGTCCTATCTATTTCTAGACTCATTTACTCAAAAGTTACACTCTGGCCTGGGGAAAAATATGTTAACTTCTGCATTTGCCTTCTCTCTCCCTCTACAGAATTTGTGAGTTCCATGGGGCTCGGACTACTTCTCAGAAAAAAACAGAGAGAGAAGTGGAGAGGAGAGGAAAAAGAGTGGAGAAAAGGGAGGAGGGACGGGGGAAGGATGGGAGAAAAAATAACCAGGATTCACACACAGGACAAGCCAGAAATACCTGTAAAAAGGAACGTGTAGTCTACAGTCTCGAGGAACCACACACACAGAGGGGCACGAGCCCCACAGCACGGAACGGGGTTTCTGGAGTCAGCGGCCAAGACTTCGGGCAACTGAGGCGGGCCAGCAAAGGGCCCCCTTGGATATGTCTGTGCCTGGACTGATTCTAATCTCTGATGAAGAAAACGTTGTTGGCCAGGTTTTCCAAGGCCTGGCGATCTCGATTTGGTTCTGGTGGTGCAGAGACATGACCTGAAGTACCAGAGTCATAGAATGAGACAATCTCCTTCAAGTCCTCCTTCAGCCCTCCAGTCTGGACTTCAGGGAGAAAGTCTCGGGTCGGGACTAACGTGTCTCCTTCAGACACGGGTCTCGGGTCGGGGCTAACATCTCCTTTCAGATGGAGAGAGAGCAGGCCTCTGCCCAGGCCCTTCTGCGGGTAACGGTACCTCGGCTGAATTTCACGTTGTTGTTCCCTATGTGTGGTCTTTACGTCTGTGATAACCTTGTCTTCATCATAAGCCGGTTTTCTATGGTGATACATATCAAGTTTCCTTTTTAGATGAATTATACGTTTTGTAAAATGAATTGACTTGAAGACAAAGTAAATAATTATACACAGGATACTTAGCTGGTGAAACGCGTGAAAATCGCACATCGCTGATACGGTAAAAAGCAAAACCACGGAAATAGTAGGTAGCTGGCATTAAGGAAACACCAGACAAAGCACATCAGCATATGTGAAATGATAAAACAGCTATAAATACAAGGCAGGGGGAGGAAATCTTCCCCAGAATGAGACAACAGCCCCTAAGTATCCTAACCTTCCATGCTCCTTCCATTTTATTGGCTGGGCCAACGACTGTCGTGGTGTTGGCAATCCACATACCTTATCCTGGATCGGTCATACTACTTCTAAAGTCAATCATCCACCCAACAAATATGTACTGACCACAGAGAGGTCATGTGGCATGGCGAAGGTTAGAGCTAGTTCAGCGGTGCCTGGGATTCACGCGCATGTGGCCCAAATTCAGTGCTCACTCTTATCCCCTCTGCCCCCTGTCCCATGAGAGCTCACAGATCTGAGCAGCCCCTCTGTGATCCGAGAAAGGGCTGTTACAGGAATCCAGGAATGAATTCTCCCAGGGTCTCCTTCAAACTTTCTCGGTACCGAGATCAATCCAATTATACTCCAACAGCGCCCAGCCCCCGCACCACACACACTCCACACAGTGTGTCACCCCCCCACTGCTGGAAGCTTCTCAAGGCATTGTCAGATGTAGATATCAATAGTTAACCTGAACCTAATTACATGTCACTGAAAAAGAAATTCAATTCTTGCTGAAATTGGGACTTCTGAAATTCAGACTGAAATAGCAATGTGACATGTAAGTAGAAAATTCACAAGAAAAGATATGAAAACGGCTCTCAAACAGGTGAGAAAGTGTTCAGACTCACTCATAATTAGGTGAAAATTAAAACAACACTGAGATGCCACAACTTGGCTAACGGACTGGCAAAAATTACAAAGCACGCTAACACATGTTGCTGGCGAGGCTGTCAGGAAGCGTGGCAACTCTTAGGTAAAATGCCTATGCACTTATGACTTGACCCAGCGATCTCACTTCCAGGAAGCCTCCTGAAGATATTCCCCCAAACGTACAAAAATGCGTGCACACAAGGTGACTCCTTATAGCACTGTTGGTAGCTGCAACATATTGGAGGCAATAAAACAATAAAAACATGGCTGGACATGGGGGTGGTTGAATAACTTGGGGTGCATCCACTAGCAAAGTACTAGGCGGCTAGAGCAGAGGATGGGGGCGGGATGGTGGGGGGGGCGGGGTATGACAACCCTCTGTACTTCGCACGCAGTTTTGCTGTGAACCTAAAACGGCTCCAAGAAACAAAATCCATTTAAAAGGGAGGGGATGGAATGATCGGTGCAGAAAGAAGAGGGTGTAAGAGAACACACATGCACCTGCTTATTGGTGCAAAATAACCAAAAGGAGGACAAGTCGGAAACGAAAGAGATTGGAATGGAATGTGAACGGCACCGATGAGCCCCAGCACATTGCGAACGAACAACACAGCCACACGAGAGGACATGCGAAGGAAAGATCCGGCCTGAGTAGCTTTGGAAACTGTCTCTTGACTGGGTACCGTAAGGCCAAAGACGATGAGCACTTCTGAAACAGCTTACGCTAGGAATGAAGAAGCACGGAAACACAGAACAGGAGAGCCAGGTTTCCCGATGTCAGAAAAAGAAGGTAAAAGTGAGGAAAGGGGAGAAGGATAGAATGAACACTGGAGATTTACTGCAATCAGACGTATCAATATGAACCACGTCTGTGATGCGTGGATGGAAGGATGGTTAGATGGATGGACGGACGGACGGACGGACAGGTAGATGTGCGTGTGCGCACGGTTACATGGGTAGGTGTGCATAAGTACGTTTTCTAGCTCTGTCTACAGACTGCGCTTCGGAGCTACCAGCCCACCTAGCACTGAGACCAGTGAAGTGCAGGGCTGGGCAACGTCCCCTAAACCCGCTGGCGCAGCATAAGGATGTTCTCCATTTGAAGTAAGTAGACACACAGCCAGCCAGACCGGAGGGTAAAATGCTCAGATTGGATCTTCTAAAGAAACCTTAACTTCTCCGTGAGTTTCACATGCAGAAAAGGAAATGAGGGGCGCCTGGGTGGCACAGCGGTTAAGCGTCTGCCTTCGGCTCAGGGCGTGATCCCGGCGTTATGGGATCGAGCCCCACTTCAGGCTCTTCAGCTATGAGCCTGCTTCTTCCTCTCCTGCTCCCCCTGCTGTGTTCCCTCTCTCGCTGGCTGTCTCTCTGTCAAATAAATAAATAAAATAAAAATCTTTAAAAAAAAAAAAGAAAGAAAGAAAAGGAAATGAAAGGAAAGGAAATACGAATCTTAAGCAAGTTTTCTTTAATCATAAATAGGCTTATTACACCGCCCAAAGATTGATTTACAAGAAATTTAAGGTGTGTTCTCTTTCTTAATGACTGTGGCAAATTCCTCTGGGAAATCGAGGAGGTTTACGCTTCTGTCCCACCCTGCCTCCAGCATAATGTAAGACAAATTCTGTCTGAAAGCTTATATGGAAAGGCGTAAACATCAGCAGGCAGGTCCTCATTTTGTCCCAGAACCAGCTGACCACAAAATGTTCCATCAGGATTTAGGAACATGTTATGAACCCACAGGGACGGGTACTGATAAATGCCTCATGCCCGGGCAAGCCATCACCCCTCTGTTTAATCTCAAAACCCAGGGCCATCCCATCAGTCTTTTTTCCATTAATAGGTGGTACAGCGGCTGTCCACATACTGAATGAGAAATGAAGCTGTACCGGCTCCAGCGTTTTCTGAGATTGCTTCCACCACCGCACTGCATGAGGCGTGTCTTCCGAGGACAGCGTGACATAGCCTTCATGAGGTCCAGCCACGGGCGGGCTCCTGTCGCTGCCCTCATGATGGCCACAGCTGGGAAATGGGCAGATGGGTACTAACCCTGCACCCAGTACACCTATTCACCTATCATCTGTCATCTACCACGAACCAGACCCACCCTGCAACCTCTGATTGAAATAAGAGTAAGTTCAGAGTTTCCCAAAGGGAGCGAGAGCCCATGTGCCATGGTGGGAATGTTCTACACCTTAACCATTCACCAGTGAGAGGACACGAGGGTTGTTTCCAGTTTGGGGTTACTGCCCATAAAGCTGTGATGAATATTCACACACAGGGGTTGGTGAGGACGTAAGTGTGCCTCTGCGACAAAGGCCCGGGGTACAATAGCTGGTTGCCTCCTAACGGGTTTGAATTTTTAAGAAACTGCCAACTTTTTCCGGATTGGTTGTCCCATTTCACATTCCCACCAGCGATGTAGGAGAGATCCAGTTCCTGCACATTCTCACCAGCATCTGGCAGTGTGCGTGTGTCCACAAAGTCTTTATTTAAGTCAGTGGTGAGTTGGCCACAGAAATTAATTCAGGGATGCCCAGGGGACCCACAGGGAATGGAGACTTGCTCTGGGAAGGAAGCTTTACACTCATGCAAGAAGCTGCGCGACCAAGAACCCAGGAGTGCCGGAGCTTTCCGCACAAGTCTGCACCAGAGGGTAGAGAAACCCTCCGGGTAGGTGCAGCTCGCTCAACAGCTGTGGAGTTGACGCGAGCCTTCCGCAGGGCCAGCTATTCCCCTGTGCCGCCATCTTGAATCCAGGACCTTGGCCTTCCCTAGAAGCCCTGCCCCCCAGGGCTTTCCTTTGCATCCCATTGGGCAGATCAATGTCATGTGACCACCCTTAGCTGCAAGGGTGGCTGGGAACTATATTTTCTCTTAAGCAGGGTACACCGGATGCCATCAGGGAGGAGGGGGAAGTAGTTACTTAATCAGAGT
This sequence comes from Ursus americanus, assembly GCF_024610735.1. Classification (NCBI taxonomy): domain Eukaryota; kingdom Metazoa; phylum Chordata; class Mammalia; order Carnivora; family Ursidae; genus Ursus; species Ursus americanus. Next base: position 21,345,632 of record NC_142156.1, on the reverse strand, counting down.
CAATCACATTAGCAAACAGCCCTACAAGGAAGTAATCACCAAAGGAAATAAAAAACAAAACCAATAAAGAGTTTAAAATGGCTCCCCCTTAGGAGCAAGGCTAGACATAGAAATGCACAAGTACGATTTCGTTTTTCATTACATGCCTTTCTGGATGATGGATGTGTGGTTCTTATTAAATCACGTAGAGTCCCAGGAGCTGAGAGAACTTAGCAATACTTCTACTCCACGTGCATCCCTTACACTGCTCCCATGTGATAACTGCACTTGGCATTATTTCTTCCAATTCTGCAAGTACTTTCTCTGATCTGGCCTCCTAGTTGACTTAAAATGGAATCTCTCAAAAGGTGTTTCTCTTTTTTCTATACAGTCTCCTTGAACAAACAGAATAGCTATTTGCATGTATGAGTGGGAGGGGAGGCTAGGACAGTTATAAAGAAAGAATTTTTTAAAACAAGGATGGTTTTACACACTAATTGTTGACCCTGTTGTGCAGTGTCTCTTTCAAGTAGGAGATATGAGAAGATTTGTTTTTCACCTGACCTTGGCAACTTAGTTTTTTTATAACAAGGTATATGGAGAAGCCTGCTTAACAGAGGATAAATTACCCAGACACTATAAGCTCCACTTTGTCTAAACAGCTTGTTAAAACCCATTCTTCTCATACGATGTGCGGCTTGATTTCTAAAGTCTGCAAGTATGGCATCAAAATTACTCCGGAAAAGTATCTTAAACCTCCCATTAAGGACAAAACAATTCCACCTCTTAATAAATCCAGCATAAGCAGTTTCTTCTTGAGTATTGTGCCAGATTACTGTTTCTTTGGCCCTTCTCTAGATGAACTTCACTTTAGGCAATGTTTTTATAAAATAAAACAAAACAGAAATACACATACACGATCACACACAAGTGAATGCGTGTGCGCACACACACACACACAGTCTGAATCCTGCCTCTGAAGACTGATAGTAAAAACCAACAGAGAGGGAGAGAGATGGGAGATTCACCGTGTCCTCAATCCAGGCACACACATATACTCAAAAGAAACAGACCAGAAAGATAACCCCTTACAAACCATCACACTCTGCATATGTGGGGCCTTGTTTTTTCTGGAGTGTGTGGAAAGGGGCACCCTTATAAACTTTAGGGAACACTACTGGAGACTGGGAACCTGATAAGGAGGGTGGATTTCTCTAGAATTCCAGGCTGTGCATGTACGCTTCTGAGAAGCAAATGCAACTTTTCAATATCAGTTGGCAGAGCGCCCAGGTGTCCTATCAAAGTGCTTCAAGCCCAGCTTTAACAGTGACAGGAAGAAGAGAAAAATGATCTCTAGTAAGGTGGATTTGGCCTTTGACAACGAATGGGTCCAGAGCCTGGGACGGAACCAGTGACCCCACAGGCAAGACGCAGAGATGTGTGCATCCTGCCGATGGTTTAATCCATAAGGTCCTGCAGACCCTCACCCCTGTGCAGCGTCGAGGAAGAGATACTCTCTCTTTTTCTCCTCCTGGACCCGGACCCCAGGACCCTGGCATCAGCTGTGGGCTCAGGCACCGTCCCTGCAGAGTTGAGGCCCCGCTGCCCCCTGCCCCGGGGCCACCACCGCGTGCAGCCAGCTACTCCTGGGGCTCAGGAACCACCTCTTCCGGCCCCTCCCACTGTGTCCGCCCGATGACCCCAGCCCCACGTGCGCAGAATAAAAATAGCAAGAGTCATAGCTCCCGCTGGTCTCTGGAACACTCCAGGGGTTGTGCTTTGTGCCCAACGTGCCCATTAAATCCCCTCAACTCCAGGAGGTCCATTCCCTCTGTGCAGGGGGACTGAGGGGACAACCTCAGGTATGGGACTCCTGGGAAAACTAGTCCTGTAAGAAAGACTCACACCTGCTAGCCCCAGACACCAGCGTCTCTGAGCCCGACAATATCTACTGCAATCCCCCAAATCACATCGCACTGAATCTGGGGTGTCGGGGGTGGTTCCCAGATTTCTGCCAAGCTGCCTAGAGAGCGCGCCTTCTTGGGTGATCCAGATCTGCTCTAGGACCTGGCTTGGAAGGAACAGGTGAAAAAGCCAGGCCCTCGGCCAGGGCTCCCCAGTCCCAATTAGACAAGCTGGGAGTATAGATGGGGCACCAGGATGTGATCCCGTGTTTGTGGATAGGGGTTCACATAACCTGCCCCACTTCCTGGATCCTAAATGCCACAATGTGTTCAGTGTGGAGTGGGAGTAGACCCCATGGAAACCTGCTGTGAGGACAGCAAACGCTTCCCCTCAGCCGGGCTCCCTCCTCGCTCCCGGGAACAGAACCTAGTCTGGTTCACGTGATCCACACGGTTCCCGTAGGGGTGCTGAGGATCCTGGAATGGACAAATTTGTCCCAATACCCCACATGGCTGCCCCCGGGTCTTCCCATCCAGGGAAAGGACCGCCCTGAGCCCCGCAGAGGCACTGCTGGTGGCATCAACGCCCCCGCCAGATTTCCCCAACAAACCCCAAGTTCAGGCTACCCCGCCCGCCACAGGGCCGGCGCGACAGTCTCCCACTCCGGCCTTACCTGTGCCCGGCCGCGCGCCAGCACCAGGCTCAGCGCCCCGCACAGTCCCTGGAAGATGGGTCTGGAGCCCTCCCTGCGGCCCCGGGTTCACGCCGCCCGCTCTGTACCTGCGGGGTGGTCCTCAGTCCGGCAGCTCAGGCTCTGGCGGCTGCAGGCGCTCAGATCCCGGCAACTTTTCTCCAGCCCCTCGAGCCGCCCGCTTCCCGACCCCGCTCCGCCTACCTGCGCCCCGCCTGCGGCCCCGCCCTGTCCCAGATCTCACCCCACCCACCGTGTGCCCCGCCTCCGGCCCCGCCCCGGTCCCAGATCTCAGCCCGCCCACCAGCGCCCGGCCCCGCCCCCGCCCCGGTCCTAGATCTCACCCCTCCCACCTGTCCCCCCCACCCGTCCGGGCCAGGGTCCAAGATCGCACCCAGTCCACCTGTGCCCGGTCCCGGCTCCAAGCGAGGTGAAGGTGAAGAACCAGAGCCCTCCAGCCGGAAGATGAGCCTGGGAGAATTCCTCTAGGCCAGGAGGGGCTGCACGAGAAAGAGACGGAAGGGGCGCTGGGCGACTCCCCACGGGAATTTGCTACTTTGCCCCTAATTTCTACTTTACCCGCTTCTGGCCTTAGCTCTCTGCGCTGTAGCCCTGGAAGGTTCGAACCCTGTTCTCCCCTCCTCTGAGCAGAGGATGGTAGGCGCTCTCCCTGAGCTCTGTGGTGTGTGTGTGTGTGTCTGTGTGTGTCTGTGTGTGTGTGTCTGTGTGTGTCTGTGTAAGCACGCAACAATTCGTTAAGGCCGCACCTGCACTTGGAAACCGCGGTTTCCCGAGCAAAGAGACAGGACAGATGAGACGGGAGAAAAAGTAATTCTACCTGACGGCCAGAAGGTGTAGAATGAGGCTAAGAAAACATTCCAACCCAAGAGGTGATCTGTAAAATATTGATTCTTGGAGTTTTCGATGACAGCAGAGAAGTAGTTTCTTTTCTTTTTTACGATTTTATTTATTTATTTGACAGAGAGAGAGACAGCCAGCGAGAGAGGGAACAAAAGCAGGGGGAGTGGGAGAGGAAGGAGGCTCCCAGCAGAGGAGCCTGATGTGGGGCTCGATCCCAGAACGCCGGGATCACGCCCTGAGCCGAAGGCACACACTTAACGACCGAGCCACCCAGGCCGCCCGAGAATTATTTTCTTGAACAGTGATGCTGATTCCCCCGTTGTCCTCTTCCATTGCTGCTGCAGACAGAACCCAGGGGAGAAGTCCAGGGGGGGCTGCCTGTGGGGACAGGGTGCTTGTTTTTGCAGCCCAAAGGGCTGGAGGACTTTTTTGTTTTCATCATAGGAAATATGATGGAAATATAATCTGGCCTTTCCAGATCAGGGAGAAATAAAATAGATCCCATTATTCCTGGCTGAGGGATGGGGGCCTGCTTTACTCTTCCTCCCTGACCTGCCATCCATCTGCAGGTTTATGATTTGTTCCCCACACTCATCATTTCTTTCCTCTCCATGGAGAGTATCAGCCCCCCAGTTGGAGAGCCAAATGCAGGTCCTAGATCAACTACTATCAGCAAGTAATCTGGGAGGTCTCCTCCGGGGAGTGACTGTCTGAGACAAGCCTCATGTGTGGCTTCTTCTCGCTGCACCTGCCCCACTCCCTCCCCCTGTCCCCAAACCTATCTGTCCCCTAGGAGCTTCCTTAGGTCTATTAATCCACTGAGCTCTATGGGATTGCTCTTTTTTTATTGTCCCTTTCAAAAGGTCAGGAAATTTAGATGCAGAGAATGCAACCCCTATTTACAGAGCATTTAGTTGAATAGAAAATTCACTATCTATTATCTGCTTATTTGGCTCTTTGCATGTCATCTGTCTTCAACTCCTCTACCTGCCTTTCCTCCCATCCGAAATGTAAGCCCCATGTGGATGGCTTCATATTTGCTACCCCACCCCCATCCCCAAATCTAAACAACTCAAACATTTGTACTTCAAGTAAACAATTGTCAAATGGATGAATCTTGTGTATTTGCATAGTATCGTGGCCCATTTTACCAATGAGGGAACCTAGATCGAGAAATGCCAAGTAAAATCACCTAATAGCAATATTTACTGAGCATTTGCTTCAAATACACTATTCTAAATGTAATATTTGGATGAAGTCAGTCTTCGTGGACGCTTGTGTGCAAGTGTTCATATGACACCCATTTTACAGCAAGGAACTAAGATGTAAGTTGCCCAAGGTCACACTGGTTGCACGTGGTGGAGCTAGGATTCAGAGACAGGGAGTCTGCCTTCAGAGCCCATATTTGCAACCCCTAACTTGTGCTAAGAAGTGCCTAGAAATGACACTTGTCGTTTGCACCAGGCGTCTGGATGACCTGTGTTGACTCTCCCTTCCAAGGTCACCCCTCTGTGTCAGGTCACCCCTCTGTGTCGGGTCTTGTCTGCTAGTTTTTTCTATCTTGAAGAAAAGGAGAAACGTTGATTTATCACGCCTACTGAGCAGTGCAGGAAAGCATCCCAAAGCAGTTTCTTCTTGGGGGTTGAAGCCTAACCTGACGTCAGCCTCTGTGGACATCACTGTCCACACAAGGGACACTTACCCAGCTTCCCTGGATAAGATTCGGGCACCTTTTGTCTGTGCAATCAACTTGTACAACTGGCTCTCAGATGCCCACTCTTTTTCCTTAGCCTAGTCCGTCTTGGAACCCGTCTGCAGGTACAGGGTCTCAACAGGAGCAGAGTGTGAACTGTCCCCCTACAACCTTCCACTCTGGGTTCAAGCTCAGAAAATCACCCATTTAGTATCAGAGATTGCATAACAGAGCTCAGATTTTGCCACAGATGGAGTCTGTGCATTGCATCCACGTTCCCTTTATTCGATTTGCACACATTACAGGAGGAGCGGACGCTCAGATGGCCCTTCCTCGGAGCTGGTTTGACACGAATTCATTGAATCCCTAGGACAACCCCACCAGGTTATTATTTTTCCTAATCCTTTTGGAAGATGAAAGAATGTAGAGACAGGAGTTTTGTTTAGCAAAAACCAGTCATGAGAAGGCATGGCGTTCAAACTCAGGCAATCTGGCTGCAGAGTCCACATTTCAAACCACACCGCTAGCCTGCCTGTCTGTGCTCTTCCTCAAGGAGAATGCGTGTTCTTCTGCTTTTCCCTTTACTCCCACACTCACCCAATTCTCCAGGCCACCAAATGTGTAGGTGTTTTTCCACCAAGCAGTCCTCCAATTCTTTGTCGACGCCAAGTGGATGTCGTATGATTCCTACCTGGAGATGTCATCAGATCCCACGCAGCAAGGGCTCAGTCCCACAAGACTGGCCCCTCCAAGACGCCAGTCTCAAGTCCAGATTGTCACCGTGCTGCAGACCCACCAGCTATAAATCAGTGGTTCCTACAACCCCCTCCACGGATTCCATCAATTCCCTGAGCAGCTCACAGAGCTCGAGAACAGTTTACTTACCAGATGACCAGTTCATCATGAAAGGACCTAACTCAGGATAGCCGGATGGAAGAAATGCAGAGGGCGAGGTGTGTGGGGAAGGACGCAGGCTTTCATGACATCTCCAGTTCACTAACCCAGAAGCTCCCTGAAGCAGGCCTATGTTTGCGGGGTTTTTATAGACACCTCCTCACATAATGCATGATAGATGATCAGCTCAGTCTCCAGCCCCTCTCCCCTCTCTGGGGCTGAAATCGCTAAGCTTCTAATCATGGATTCGTCTGGTGACCAGCCCCCATCCAGCTGCTTACCTCCTTAGAACAAAAGACACCCCTATCAGCCAGGAAATTCCGAAGGATTGAGGAGGAGGGAGTCAGGAACTAGGGACGAAGACCCCAAAATATATGTCTTATTATATCACAGGAGTACAGGATGCAATCGAAATCGATCCAAAAGTGCCACTATTGTAAACCCATCTTTTTTCCTCTCGCACATTTGCTTTTAATGCACCTCACTGCTGTGGCCCCGCCGTGGTGTTCAGTGACAACTGTCCTACTTATTCTTTAACCAAACGATGGTATTTATTTAGTATGTATCACAAACAGAACCCAAAATTTGGGGTGGAAATACAAAAAGGAGATCCTGTTATGAAGGAACTAATGAACCCCAGGGGTGGCAGACAGAATAATGCCCCCCCAAGGATGTCCCCATCCTGATCCCCGAAACCAGAGAACATGAAATTTAAGACTAAGGATTCTAAAGCAGGGAGATGATCCCGCATTATCCGCGGGCACTTGCAAGGGGCAGAGCAAGGCAGCCGAGTGCTGAGGGACGCAGCACAGAGAAGGTGCAGGGAAGACTCCTGGTGTGAAGGTGTGACCCACGGGTGGTGGCTTTGAAGATGGAGCAAGGGAGCCACAAGCCAAAGAACGGCCAAGGGCTCTCGGAGCTGGGACCAGCCTTCCTTCAGCAAAGATATGGAGACCTCAGTCCTAAACCCACCAAGGAACAGGGTCCAAGCAACAACCTGAATGAGCAAGGAAGGAACTCCTTCTCCGCAGAGTCTCCAGGAAAGAATGTAGTCCCACTGGCACCTTCCAGCCTTGTGAGGCTCAGAGCAGGGGGACGGCCAACCCCCCCAGGCTGTGCGATAATCAATGTGTGTTGCTTCAGGCGCTTGAGTTTATAGCAGTGTGTTATGGCAACAAGAGAAAACAACACCTCCTTTGTCCCAACGTGCTGGCTTTATCACCCCAGCAGCCTAGGTCGTACTGTGACGAGAAACAACCCCACCATCTCCGTAGTGTGACTAAACAAAGCTTCCCAAGCGTGTTCGTGTCCACTGCATGTCAGCTGAGCGCTCTGCACCATTGTATTCGTCCCCGGAACCCGGAGGACAGAACAGAGAAGACGGCAGAGAATGCACCGAGTAGAGCTGCCCCCCCCATGGCACCCAACATGTCCCCACTCACATTTCTTTGCCCAACAAAATCCTATGACCACGCCCACATGTAGAAGGATCGCAGACGTGCAACCCTCCAGGGCTTGGAAGGAGAGACAGAGCCACAGGACCGCACTGCCTGTGTCAGCTGCAGGTGATGGCAGAGTCAGAGGGGCGGACAGGGCTGGGCAGCCCGGCTGGTTGTCCCCGGTGTTGCTGCAGACACACCAAGTGGGGATGTTTGCTCTGTTTTTCAGTGTTGCAGTGAGTTCTTTTCCCTGCGTTGGTCGGACACAGAATATGAGAATGTTCTTAATTGCACTCTGTGTGCATTTACCACTGGGCAAACGCGAGGAGGGAGAGAAGTATAAGCTATCATGCTGTCCAGGCGTCATTATCCTCTCTGAGTTGCTGGCAGGACCACAGAGGCTGGGGGGAAATAACAGGCAGCCTCTTGGATAAAGTGTTTGGAGCTGAGTTTTTCAGTAAAACGGCAGCCAGCGTCGTGGTGCCCTGGACAGTCAATGCCTGGGCTTGCGGGCACACGCATCGAGGGTGGTCGTGTCTTCTTGCAGAGTTGACCCTTTATCATTATGTCCCTCCTCCTCTTAAAAATAGCTCTGGCTCTGAAGTCTACTGAGCCTGATAGTAATATGGACACTCAGCTTTCTTTTGCTTAGTGTGGACTTCCTGATGTACCTTATTTTTATTTTTTTTAAATTTTAGCCCAAATACCGCTTTCTGTGTGTCATGGGCTAGAAGCAGAAGTAACTGACCCCTCTTCCACTGATCCCTGCAACTTCGCGTAGTACATTCCAGACCCTCCAGATTCCCTGTGTGACTCAGGAGCAGGCATTCTGTTCTGTCTTAGGACCACGCATGCCTAGATTAGTCTTCTTCCTGAGCACCTGGTCAGAGTGGATGCGGCTCCTTGAACTTGAGCGGGGTCTGATGACACTACTGATATATGGGTTGGTACAAGCAAAAGAGAGGGGGAACACGGCTTTTGATGCTATCACTGAGATACACGATGTATCAGTCTTGGAGCTGCTCCTTGTTATTTGAGATACTGAAAGTTATCATTTAAGCCATGTCAGTGACTTTTCTGTGATCAAGCCAAATCCGCAGGCTCAGGACCATTTCAACCTGCACATTCAGGACAGCTCTGCTGCTAACTGGTCGTGTGACTTTGAGCAGGTCACTCATCCACTCGTCTTCTTTTCTTGTATCTGTAAAATGACTGTCTGGCCCAGACAATCTCGAAGCCCCTTCTGGGTTCTAAAATTTTAATCTCTTATTGTTTAATTCATTTGGCCTTCAGGACTAAAGCACTGGATTTTCCTGGCAGCAAACCTACTTTGGAGGGGGCTGGGGCACATGCAGGAACCAGCTGGCATCTTTAAAGAAGATATCTCACTTAATCCATCAGAGTAACCCCACCAGATGCTATTACCTGCCCCATTTTATAAACATTATCATCAAGGCCCAGAGACGTTTAGTCACTTGTCCGAGAACACACAGTGGGACGCTGACAGAGCAAGATTTGGAACCCAGGTCCGTCTGAATCCCAACACCTGTGGTTGTTCCTGCTTCCCGAAATCTCTGGGACAGGAGAGGGGTTGTCTTTCCCTAAGACCTTAGTGAGAGGTGGTTTTTTACACTAGAGCCATTTCAGAGTTATTTGTAAGATTTTTGCACACCCAGACAACATCATAAAGCCAATGTTTGGAATGACAGAGAATTAAAGGAGCAGAGCCTTGGACATCCGGCAGGTTCCTAGTCCCCATGTCAAATGAACACTTTTGCAAGTAGACTGAGTCGCTACAAGAAACTCGACCTGTCTACACGGCATCCACTTCCCTCTCTTTGGAGATTGGACTTGGTATAATAATTCTCATCAGCACTAAATTCAATCAGGTCGTTCAGCCATCTGATCAATATTGCAGAAGGGGCAATTCATAAGCTCTGGAGAGGTGACTTGGGACTTGATTGATTGAATCTGGTGAATAAATTATGCTGTGTTGGTGCCTTTGTAAGCGGGATCCGTCGTGTTTGGCTTTTTCCATAATAAAACAAGGTACAGCACTTGGATGGAAGCGTCCACGTAATTTTAAAATATGGGTTTGAACTCCTAAGTCATCAATTCAACCGTATGTCTTCAATCACGTACACATTTGCCTAAACCTTATCACAGACATGAACCTGATGGTAGCAGAAACCAAGATGTCCACAGGGATGGCTGACCCGGCTACAGCACCTGTGTGTCTTACTGCCGAGATCCTGTCCCTCCTTTGGGTCAGGTTTTGTGAAGTCAGGGTATTTGGTTTCTACTTGCATAGGTATGGAACAGGAGCTCCGAGACTGGGACCGCTTGGAAGATGTTGTCTCCAGTAGTGCAGAGTGCAGCGAAAACTTCAAAGTTAAAGGTCCCAGATTCTACATAAAGGTCCAGAGATGCCTCTTTAATTTTACAGCCAAACCAAAACATGAAAGCCGTTTTCTCGCACGGAAAGGGAAATGATTCTATCGTATCACACCCCCCCACCCCGAACCTGCTTTACGACATGAGAATCAGATCAAATTCTACTTATCGTGACAGGTCAGGAGGCTGAGATCACCCTATTAGCTGTGTGACCTCGTGAGGCTCCTCACTGGCAAAGGGACAGAACAAGATGATGATGCCATTTGCTGGGAGGGTCCATGCTCTGAGTTCACATGCACATGGGAGGCAGAAGGAGAGACACAAAGATGAGTCGTTATCACGGGCTGGAGGGCACTGGGGGGTGAAGTGGGAGCCACTGACACAGGTGGGAAAGGGATCCTTCTTTTCGTCTCTCCTGGACGCGCCCTCGGTGCTGAGGACTCTGGAGCCCGGGAGAAACCACGTCTCACTGCCCTGTCTACCTCTGTGTAAGGAAGCATGTGTGCATTTGGGCGGGATTAAATAAGAACCACGTCTAGCGTATCAGGTAGGATTTGGCAGGATTAACCGAAGTGTTTGTTACAGTCAGCGTAAACAAATAAGGGTTGTTTGACTCACGCGACAAGGAGTGTGGAGGCGGGGAGCCCAGGACTTGCCGGATGTCCCAGTTGTATCGTAGAACCCAGGACCATTCCATTGTCCATTGCCATTGGTATCAGGGCTTGTCACATCGTGGTGGCAAAATGGCCCAGGTACGATGCCCATCGTCCACGCAGGCGGAAGGGGAAGGGCCAAAGGGCAGCAAGCCTGTCTATGGAGGGACCCACAGAGAGAAGGGAATAAAGATCCGAAAGACATACTTTTGAGACAGGAGATTCCAGATGCCTACTTGTGAAGTGGTTTTTTTTTTTTTTTTTTTTTAATCCCAACGACTAGAAAGGAGAGGTTGGAGGAAAGGGGGATCCAGAGAAAGAACAGGGGCTGAGATTAGAAGGGGAAAGGATGAGGGGGGCTGGGGATAAGCCCTAACTCTGCCGAGGCACCCAGATCTCTCCATTCCACACTTGCCTTGAGTGGGGACCTCCTGCAGGTGTCACCCCACCCAGACTCAAACAAACAGGGGGAACAGGGGCACAGAGTTTGGGCAATCTGGGGGTGTTGGGGTGTGAAGAGAAAAACCTCACCCTCTGACTGGGATGGACATTCTGCCTGAGCCTGGACGGGGATGGCCACGCCTCAACGCTCACCTCCACATGCCCCGGGGACATTCCCCCTGCTCGCAACAATGGTAACGTCTCTTGCCCTTGCCCGTGGTTTTTGCACAGGCTTGTTTTGAAGATCACTTTGAAAAAGAAACATCAAAGTCCATAGAAAACTGCCAAGTGCTGTTCAAACAGAAGATCTCTAGTAAGGAAAGTAAAAAAAGAAAAATCTCGTTCTTCCTTAATGTCCGCAGAGGTTGATGGAGTGCTTTTGAAAAGATGGTGCTGACTTCAGGGAACAGGCAAGACACTCTCCTGATTACAAGTAACCATTAATTCATCCTAAACAAGCTTGTTTATTCAAGTAGGTCAAACGGCTTTCATAAAATCTTACTCCGTTTTTAGAAAACCCTCTGGTTGTACAATAAAATAAAGATTCTGGTTTGTAATCCCTGTGATCCAGGTAAGTAATTCTTACCAGGATGAGAATTTTAATTAATGGGAAGAGGTCCAAAATGTGTATCAGTATTCTAGGCTGGTGATCGTCCTGGGCTGTCCGACCTGGGCTCTCTGGGGGGTCCGGAAGTGCAGAAAGAAGGTGGGAAATCAAGCAGGTGGGTTAGCGTTCTCGAAACTGTTAAAAATGTTAAATACCACCCAAACGGACAGAGTAACTCTCCAGCATGCCTGCAGCTTTATTCTGCACTCCCCAAAATGGAAATGCGACATATATGAAAATAGATTTGCCGATTCTTCAACCTTTTGATTGGCATGCAGATGATCAATTCCTTCCCTGTCGTCTGATGCTAAGACCCTGTCTGCTTTATGGGTTAATACCACTTCATAACAAATTACTCCCCCTTCCAAGTCTCATCGCCTGCCACGTTACATTAGCTCGAGGTCCAGAAGCCCAGCATCAAAGTCAGCCCCACAAGAGGATGTAGCAAATTCAGTTAGCTATATGCATTTCCTCTCCATCCTCAGACTTTTGAAACTGAAGAAGTTACCTGTTCCCTTCCATAGACCACTGTATGAAGTTCAAACAGATATAACACGGTCACTGTAGACACTCCTGTTCAAAAGGAAGGAAAATGAGATCCATAAAGGAGTCACAGGTCAGTAGTAACTGGAAAATAGAGCCAGGCAGATGCTGGAAGACTCTTGTTTTTAGGGCGCAAAGCCTGGAAATAACTCTCACGGCTCTCCATTCCATTATCTGAGTAGAGAATGCATAAAAAAAATAATAAACATGTATTTGCTGCTGAGTTCTTTTCTCAGCTGGCTTCCTAGCTGTAGGATTTGGGGGATCCGTATGCTGTCTTGCATTTTATTTTCTGTATTTCTGTAAGTTCAAGATAGTGGTGTTTCTGCTGATAAAATTCTCTGAAAGTGTTTGTGGACCTCCCGTGAATCGCACTGGGGCTCACTGCATTCAGTAAAAGCCGCATCTGTGAGCTGCTTCCCTATGATACAATCTTACAGGCTTCGATTTTTCGAATAGGAGGCAGATGTGAAGTCTTTCTACGGAGCCTCCTCTGAATGACTGAACAATTCTCTAAAGCACATTCTCTGAACTTTCCAAGATTTTAACAAATGTCTTAGGATCAAACCCTCACTTGTTTCAAGACAACATTTTCCTGGGAGCGCCCTGGATGTCTTCCTTGCTTAGGGGAATTTTCTTAATTTTATCATTGCTTGCCACTGGGAGAAGCTGAGAATTTTCAAAACCACTGATCGTCCCCTCCCTTGTTTTTTTTAAAGATTTTATTTATTTATTAGAAAGTATGCACACGAGAGAGAACACAAGCAGGGGGAGCAGCAGAGGCAGAGGGAGAAGCAGGCTCCGGCTGAGCAGAGAGCCCGATGCAGGGCTCGATCCCAGGACCCCAGGATCATGACCTGAGCCGAAAGCAGAAGTTAATGCACTAGGCCACCCTGGCACCCATGACTGTCCCTTTTTTTTTTAGACCTTTTCATCACACGCTATACTATCAACAGCGCCTTCAACGCTTTGCACGAGAATCTGCTTAGCAAGAGCTCCATGGTCACCGGACATCTTTTCTACTTTGCAGAGTATTACAGGTCCTGCGAGGTTCCTGCTGCTCCATGACCAGACTCTCCCTGTTCCTTTTTTCGGTTTGTTCCTCGCTCACTCGTGAGCTTTCTCTGCCGTCGTCCGTCGTCCTCGGCACCCAGAGGCAGATTTCTGCAGCCGCCTGGCCGGGTGATGTGAGCTTTCCCCGCAGACGCTGACCGCCACTTGGCTCCGAGTCACCCCTGAATTCCCTGAATTCTTAGGTTTCTGTGGGACAGGACTCCACTTGCGGGCACTAAAATATTCATTTTGTTATTGTTTCACAGAAGCAGAGAACAGAATGAGGGGCGGGGTCTGGGGGGGATAGGAAGACGTTGGGCAAGGGCACAGGGTCTCAGTCATATGATGAAGAAATGCTGGGCATCTGGCGTCCAGCACGGTGAGCATAGGTGACAGCACACTAGTGGACACCGGACATTGCTGAGAGTAGATCCCAAGTGTTCTCATGACAAACAAAACACAAGAAGAAGGGACGGGAAGGGAAGGGAAGGGAAGGGAAGGGAAAGGATAACCATGGGAGGTGAACAGATACGGTAGCCTGACTCTGGCGATGATGTCACAATGCACGCATACATCAAAACATCAAGTTGTACCGCTTGGATATGTACAATTTTTGTTAATTATACTTCAATAAAGATGGGGACACATTACCTCAAGTAATAATAGCTTAAGACAGCAACCCTTTCTTATCTCCTCATTCTTGTGAGACAGCTTAATTGGTGGCCCGTGGGCCCAGGTCTCTGACAAGCGTGTCATCACGCCGCAGGCCAGGACTCGCTCGCCTCCGGGCTTGCTGGGAGGTCTGGCTGCTCTCTCGCGAGCAGCCGGGGAATAACAAGGTGCCCTGTTCTAAGCTGCCCGGCAAAGAAGCTCCCGCTGTCTCCGGCCAGCAGCCGCTGAGGACCTGCCAACAGCCACGTACAATTAAAACTTGGCTGGAAAGAAAGCTGGAAGATCAGACTTGGAGGAAGATACATTCGTGTGGCCACTGGCAGGAAGCGTGGTTGCCTGAGATTTTGTAACAAATGAAACGCAAACAAAGGACCCTGGAATCAGAGAAAAACAGAAGCAGGAGTGTTACTGGGGCCTCCCTGCAGGTACCCCAGAGCCGCCAGCAGCCCTGTCCTCGCTCCAGGCCCGGAGCAGCACTGGCTGAGCCTGGGGCAACTCCCCTATCCTAGAAATGCTCGAAATAGCAAAGAAGCTTTCCCTAAGGTGTTATCAGCTGGGGTCCCAGGAGGAAGCAGGTGCACAATTCAAATGGGTCCTTTGAAGACAGTTTAATCAAGGGACGCTTTAGAAGGCAGGAGCGGTGTGAATACAACCGAATCAATACAGACCACAGGGCTGGCGAGTCTGTGCCTCCTGTGCCTCGAGGAGAGAGGGGTGGTTTCTAGAAACAGGAAATGGGGGCCACGGGGATGAGGCCATTTCACAGGAGCTGTGGCCTTTGGTGGAGGGACACGGAATACCCCCAGTGACCTAAAGGGAGCAAACTGGGGAAGCCAATGGCAGGTGGTCTGACCATCATTCCCTTGCCTTAGATTCTGGAAGCTCCATGCCTTGCCCTGAGCGTGGCCCTGAGTAGTGGCTCCTGGTGAGAGAACAGAGCCCTCATGCCCTTCCAGGGACAGGTGACACTCCTGCACCCAGACCCACCTCCACCTCACCCTGTCTCTCCTGCACCAAACACACTCAAAATGTGAATATCCGATGATTCCCAGAAGCTCAGTCTTTGGTTTACTCCCTAAATTCTTCAGATCGACATATCTGGGTGATATATTTTTATTTTAAAAAAACCTGTACTTTGAAATATCTAGTGTCCACCTTTAAAAAATATACACACAGGGGCTCAGTCGGTGAAGCGTCTGCCTTCCGCTCAGGTCATGATCCCAGGGTCCTGGGATCGTGTCCCGCATCGGGCTCCCTGCTCAGGGAGGAGCCTGCTTCTCCCTCTGCTTGCTGCTCCCCCTACTTACGCTCGCTTTCTCTCTGTCAAATAAATAAATAAATAAATAAATAGATAAATAAATAAATAAATAAAATCTCTCATAAAAATAAAAAAATAAAAAATACACGCGAATCCCATATCTTTCTTCACTACCATCCTTAGAGTATATTGGAAGTGAAAATTTGGGGAACTGATACAAGTCAAGCCTTTTCATCAAGTTTTAACAAAGACTTAAGGGGACATTTGAGATTAACATGTGACAGATATTCTCTTTAGAAGCTCAGTGAGTGCTCCCGAAATCAGGCAGTAGTAAGAGGAATTAGATTTAAAAAAAAAAAGAAGATGAAAAAAGAAAGAAAGAAAGAAGAAAGAAAGAAAGAAAGAAAGAAAGAAAGAAAGAAAGAAAAAAGAAAAAAGAAAAAAAAAAGAAAAGAAAAGAAAAGAAAAGAAAAGAAAAGAAAAGAAAAGAAAAATTGAAATTTCTGTGCAGATCTGTTGGTGAAGGACTAACCAATCACACACTGGCTTCTTTATGGTTCATAGTGATTCCTTACAGAATGTCTGGGGTTTCGAGTTTTAATCCAGTAGGCTCAAACAAATGCCTGATTAGAAAACATTTTTGTATGCAGAGCCCTTAAAAAAGAGGAGATGTTTGCAACTGAAACACTGATAATCAGGCCCACGTGTCCCTGTTGAAATCAAGGAGAAGAGATATTTCTAACACTAACATCAGCAGGGGATAGGCTGGGAGGCTAGCTTGAAATCTCTAAATGTTTTCATAAATGCAGGGATCAGCCTCCAGGTCACCCATATTCTCCCAAGTTTTAATTTATTTCGAAAAAGAATTATTCCATCAATTCAGAAAGCTCTCGGGGCTTCGGATGTTCCTTTCCTGTATTCTAGGCTGCTCTCCTAGCAAGCTATTTGGTGCCATGTCCAATTGTAATTATCCTTGAATCATAGATATCATTTTAGTCTGGAATGAGAGAACACGCCGTAAGATGAATGACTCCCCAACTTTGAAAAGACTTTCAGCGTGAACGCTTGCATTTGGAGAATTAATGAAGATGGTGATGGTTATTCACATTCCAAAGAGACTCCCTTTCTTTCTTTAAATGTGAGCCCTCCTGGTCCACGGCATTATATTTGCTTACAGATCATGAGCCATAAAAGTCTAGCCCGATGCGGGCCGCTCCAGTGGAGCTGGATGGAATTTAAAAGCCTGGGAAATGCAAAGCTAACCTGTTTCCTTTGCACTGTGCATTGAAAGACAGAGGTGACATTTTCTGTTAATGTGAAAAAAAGGAATGGGATTTAACGAAATTATATCCCAAGGCTGTGTCTGGGACATAAAATGCCTTTGGGCTTCTCTTTGAAGGGAGAGCAGATGTTAAAGGGAGGTCTGTCCCCAAGGACCTTCTCTTTTTCGGGTTGTTGCCCACCCCCAAAATGGAGGAATGGGTTGAGAGTACGGGGAACCTTTCACAAGGGTCTAGGAGCACCGACAACATACAGGGGGTCGCTCTGCAAGCCTCTCACCCTCCACCCTCCTGCCTCCTCTCCCCCATTCCCTCAGCCCCACACCCCGTATGGCCTCAGCCTACATCCCTTTCCCTTTCGGCAGGATGCCACCTAAATATTATTTCACACATCATGCATGAATCACATTTCGGCAAAAACCACCAGAGCAGAAATGTCCTCCTTCCTGGAGATAACCAAGAAGCCTCACCAGGAGCCTAGGCCCTGTTGTTAGCAGGATCACGGGCATGAGCCCTCCCTCAGCACAACACAGCTGGAGGGTACGGGGACAACCAAGATGGTTTCCAGCATGCGTCTTCCACGATTCTAACTTATAAACCCATCATCTCATGCCATATAAAGTCAGGGTAGTCTTCACTTCGCTATATTTTCAGACATGAGAGGAAAGACTATAAAAATAACCTTATTTTAAATTTTAAGCATCCAAGTCTCTATTTTGGAAGCGACTGCAAGTTTCCCATACTCTCCCAGAGAACTCTCTTCTTTACTGGGGAACAACGGAAATAAAAGGGGGAGTGAAGACAAAGCCACTCAAGCTGGAGCCACCCAGGGTCGTTTGAGGAGAGGGTGACCAGATTTAGCAAACAAAATACAAGACACCCCGTTCATTTGGAATTTCAGTCGAACAACAGATGATTTTAGTGTAAGTATATCCCATGCAACATTTGGGGTATACTTATACTAAACTCTTTGTCATTTATGTGAAATTCAAGTTTTAACTAGGTGTCCTAAATTGTACCTGGCAACCCTGCTGAGGGTGAAATACAGAGTTTACAAGAATGTATGCTTAGTAAATGCTAGTTTCTTTTTATTCATTTAGCATTCTTTGCAGAACAATCTAGAAGTAGTTTGTTTCCTAGTCTATAAGACATAGCAGAGTATAGAACACACTCCTATTTCTTTAAGGAAATATTTATGGGGGAAAATCCAAGCATTTTATATCATACACGGATGGGAAATGATTTTAAAATGGTATTGTAGGGAAAATGTATAATATTGCTCATGTAAATACAATATGCTATATATTATATAAAAGGAAACAGTTCTGGATCTGAATTAATCGTCAACAAGGGCTGAGAAATTATAAAATCGCATAGTTAAAAGAAATATATTGGCATTGGTGAATGAATCCGGGAAAAGGGCAGCAGAAATACCACAAATGTGCTAGTAAATCGAGCCTATCCCTTATGTTTATTATTATGAAAACAAATGCCAGGATGCTAGTTCGTAGAATATTGGTGACTGAAAAGCAAGGTACCATATAAAATAAAGACAGGGGCACCAATTCCTGTACTGCATTTGCAGTCCGGGTGAATCAGGCAACAAAAACAGCAAAATATAAATGTGAACCCAGGCCCACCCAGGTAGTCAGATGAATGTAGAGAAAACAAGTATTTCAGCCGAAACAGGAGAGTACACAGAGGGGGAAAAAAAAACTTGGTGAAATGCCAGTGTTTATACTCACGCACAGAGAAAAAAATAAATATTTTGCTGATAATTAGTATAAAACAAGCAACGAGGGAGAAAAACTATCTTGATCAAGAACTCGCCGGAACGTCTATTGCTATTTGAGACGTGCATTGTGGAAGTGATAAATACGGATCTCATACAGTTGGTAACCCAAACGCCACCTCTGATTGTCTGGGTATCCCAAGTCTTATTCTTTGGTTGGTCAGGAACAAGATGTGAACACAATAATAAGTATTATAAGTCGACCACAAATCTCTTAATTCAGTCCTGATTGAAATGAAGAACAGGGGCGCCTGGGTGGCACAGCGGTTAAGCGTCTGCCTTCAGCTCAGGGCGTGATCCCGGCGTTCCGGGATTGAGCCCCACATCGGGCTCCTCCGCTATGAGCCTGCTTCTTCCTCTCCCACTCCCCCTGCTTGTGTTCCCTCTCTCGCTGGCTGTCTCTATCTCTGTCGAATAAATAAATAAAATCTTAAAAAATAAAATAAAATAAAATGAAGAACAAAAATTTCTAACAACTTTGAGAGCGCCTGTAAGATGCTGTCGACGTGACTGTTTCCATAAACAAGAAGAAAGGCAAGCTATTTTTAACTCCACTTACTGTAACGTTTAAGTCAGATTAATTTTTTAGGTTTCTTTTTTATAAATTAGATCATGCTTATTCTGTATCGTGTCACCATAAATCTGAGTTTGTTTCTATTATAGAAAGGGAGATGATTTTCTTGCATTATAGACAAATTTATTTAATGATTATAAGGACTGTGGATTTTTAATCACGAGACTATGAGTATTGTTATTGAGAAGCTACATTCCTAGACAGTATGTTCAGAAAACAACTTTGTTTACTTAAAAAATAGAAACTAAGTTTGCTAAAAGGAGGTTGGTTTTACCCAAGAATTTAGGCTAATGAAACCACTGATTTTAACTTTCACAGATCTTGCTCTTGTCAATTCAACCAGAATAAGGAGACTGAACAAAATCTCTTTTCTTTGACCCAGACCAGTGGAGGGCTGCCCAGGAAGGAAACAGTAAATGGAACAGCAACGTTAGCCAACTGGGACCTTTGAATTTTTTTTTTTTTTCATTTTGCAGAAGGAGATAGTGAAGGTCAAGTGCAATTGCTCTATGCCCTACATTTCTACATGGTTCCCCGTTTAAGAGCTTCTCTGAACCTGATGCCCTTCATTTCTCTCTCTTTCATGATTTTCTTATTCATTTTCATGAAAATAATTATTTCCCTTATTATGTAAATGCCATTTGTGTTTCATTGCATTTCTTAAAGGCAAGTTTCTCGCCTTAGCATCTCCCAGAAGTGGCAAGGAGAGCTCTCTGGACATAGGAAGTTTTCAGAAATGTTCTTCTAGTGACTGTTGGTTTTAGTGCACATCTCTTATGGGAATTATGGCACAGCAGGACAACAGATTATCTAAAAGTATCTCTTTCCAAGTTCCCCACCCTTCTTCTCCCTCAGGCTTTTCCTGTGCTGCTAAATGCACGGCTCTCCAGCCTGCCCTCCAGCCAGCCCTCTGGGACCACCCACGACCTGTCCCTCCCTTCCCCCACCCGCCTCCCCCCAAATCCAGCCACATCCTGATGGTCCTAGTCCCAGCTACCAGAACTAAATCCACTGCTCCTGCATCCATCCATTCTCCTCACGTTACCGAAGAGGGACTTGAGGAACACCCTAGATCACACGGCTCTCTTGCTAGAAACCCTTCAACAGCCCACAGTCCGCTTTGGAGGTAAAGCCACTTGCCTTCACTTTGCCTCTGAGGCCCCGTGTGGTCTGGTCTCCAAGACCATCTCGCTCCTGCACTACTGTTGCGTGGAGAGGAGAACGGAGCTCCAGGAAAGCCTGAACAGTAGCCATGAATTAATTCAACCAACACCCGTGGAGCGTCTTCTGTGTGTCTGACCTGATGCTGGATGCTTCCGATTTGATGGAAATCACCTGAGGATATATCCGGCCCAGTCAGTACCCCCACCTCACCTCACCAGTGTATCACTGTCTCCGAATATCTCTACCATTCCAACAACTGTGTGCGAAACACAGAGGTGCCATTAATGTCAATGGGAAGTTTTTGGAATGCATTCCAAATACGACAATTAGTACCCACTGATTACCATAAACAGTAACACAAGGCACTTTTCCGTCCATGATGACTCTATAATTGTCTACATTATGTCGTTAAGTACTTCAGAGTGATTATATATTTAAGCCTTTGCTCACAATCGAAAACATGATACACAGCGTTCGTATCCTTCCAGCTCTCAGGCCATCTCTTTCCCCAAAACAAATAAACCCAAAAGAACATTAAGGAAAGTCATTTAAGCACGCAGTGCGAATAATACCCCTTCACCGAGCAAGGGCACACACCCCTGTCCCGGTCTGGAGACAGCCGACCACCAGGGGGCTGACAGCAACCACACGGCTACACATGGCTCCTGTCCTGGGGGCCTTAGGGACCTCCAGAGGTATCCTCAGAAGGGATATGAGCAGATGGATGTGTGTGTGTGTGTGTGTGTGTGTGTGTGTGCGTGTGTGCACGCGCGTGTATGCACTTATGTGGGTAGGGGGATGCGTTAGGGAAGTGACCTCTCCAGGATAGAATGAACATTTTGAAGCCATGAGTGGCAACCAAAACATAGTTTAATTGCTCCGTAAACGAACTGGCAGTAAAGGAAGAGAGAAGGGGAGGATGGGGAGAGAAACAAGAGGCGGACATGGCCAGACAGCAGGTCAGGGGCTGGGCCTAGGGAGGAAGAGGAAAGAAGAGGTCGGTTTGTTGGCCATGATGTCATGGAAACCCTGTCTTCTCTCCAAATATTCAGGGAAATCTACTATGCATACAAATGACTATAGGGGTTTTTTTTTATTTCTTTTTCATTTTCCTTAAGCAGAATTTATATCTGCTTGGCTCCAACCTGGAAAGAAACTACCAAGAATTTGAAGAGAAAATGCAATATAAAAATGTATTAACTACAACAGGAGATGGGGTAACGGCGGGTTGGCTAGGAAGAAGCGCAGAGAATTGTAAGGAATGTCAGGACAGCAGCCACTCCCCCTGGGGCTGAGACAGAGCTCGCACCCAGCACCACCCGCACCACCACCGATGAGGTCTTGCTGATGAAGGCATAGCCAGGAGGTATCCTGCCGGTGGAACTTGTTGGAAACCTGCCCCCTGGATTTCTTGGAAAACTGCTCTCTAGGACGCCAGGGAAAGCTACTCGTGGAGTGACTCACTAGAGGCCATCCACTACCAAAGCACAGGAGAGGGAGGCTGCTGGTACTTTGCCCCCCCCCCCATGCACCCTGCCCCGGGGGCCCAGCAGCCTGCCCCAGGAGCTTGGGGCTAGAGCCGCTCTTTGTGGCCGGGAGCTCAAGGCACCTCCCACGGCACAGGCTGCAGGGGTTCCGGGAGCTGCTCCTGGCCACCGCAAGCTGCACAAAGTGGACACCGGCGGGAGCCACGTGCCCGAGAAGTCACCCCCGCCCCCGCAACAGCCCGCTGAAGGAGCGTTCTGGAACCTAGAGGCAGCATACATTTCTTCCTCAGTGTCTCTCCAGTGCCCTCTATTGAAAAAGCTTCCCTGTCCGCCGATACAGGAAAAACGAAAGAAAACCACACAAAGGGCCAAGATCCATTTTCCCAGGCTGTGTTATACTGGGGTCTCCAGAGAGACAGAACCTACTGGATATACTAACATATGTAAGAGGAGATTTAGGACGGAAACTGGCTTTCCTGGTTACAGAGGCCGAGAACCAGGTGCTCTGGTGGCCAAGGGCAGGACGCGTCCGCCCCCCGAGAGACAGAGCTCGCCCTTCCTTGGACTCTGCTCTGTTTGGGCCGTCGGAGGGCTGGGTGATCTTCGTTACTCAGTCTCCTGAATCAAAGCTAATCTCCTCCAGAAACACGCTCACAGACACACCAGAGAGAACGTCTACCCACTATCTGGATGTCCCTTAGCCCAGCCAAGGTGACACATCAAATTAACCTTGGAACAGACCGAGCCAAAGGGCTGAGAGGAAAGACGTTTAGAACCGGCGAGATCAGGGGCAGGAGACTGTGTGCCCTGTTCGAGCCTCAGTGGAGCAGAAAACAGAGGAAGCTGGGGAGACACCAGGAACCCACCAGATCGCAGAGCTGAAAATGCGCCCTGCGGGGAAAGACCCACGAGGCGGGGGCCCGTCTGCCTGCCGCAGACCAGGCACCCAAACAGCATTTGCGGGGTGAAGTCACAGAAGGAACTTCCATTCCCTCTGCAGAAATTCAGGGTGAAGACAGCACTTCCCTAAAGATGAGGAACAGGAGGGACTGCTCATTGCTAATGAGCTAAATACTGAAG
This sequence comes from Ursus americanus, assembly GCF_024610735.1. Lineage (NCBI taxonomy): Eukaryota > Metazoa > Chordata > Mammalia > Carnivora > Ursidae > Ursus > Ursus americanus. The sequence continues at coordinate 21,323,172 of NC_142156.1, read as the reverse complement.
GTCACATTGACTTTGTATGTGACTTCGACTTTGTCTGAGGTATGTGTGTGCATGTGTCCGTGTGTGTGCACATGCGTGTGAATAGAGGATGGGCTTGGGGTGTGTCAATGAAAACCTAAGTCTGTTATCTTCAAGTAGTGTATTTTTAGGTGTTTTTTAAGTTATACCTTTTTATGATGAATACATATGATTTTATAATTTAAAAAATAATATCCAGTGAATTAGTAAAAGAAGATACCACCACCTAAGTGACAAGTGAGCAGTGAGCAGATGGGATATTGATCCTCGGGTCACCAGCTTTGGCCCCAAAGTGACTTTCACTCCTCAGATCCCAAGCCTGGACGTCCCGGAGAAGATATGAGGGTAAGGAAAGAGGATGGAATGCATCATTGCTTCTAGAGTGATGTATGTGCCAGGGGCCGTCGCTCCGACGGGGAAAAGCATAGCATCTAGTTTCAGAATCCTATCACCTGCTCATACCTTCCCTGCTCTTGGGCCGTATTTCGCAGTTATGACCCCAGCCGGCCTCCCCCGTAAGTTGGTCCTGCCACCTGCTACCGGGAGTGGAGCCGACACCCAGGTTTATCTTCCAGGAGGAGGCCCTGGTGAGCTTCGAGGACATTCACCAAAATGATTATTTTCTCAGGAATTCTGCCCAGAACACAGCATCTCCCTCTGGCTTGTGTTCTAGCCCAGGGCTGGGCATGTGACGATGGATGACACGGGGTGAGAAATGCAGGCAGCGGCCAGGAAGCATGGTGCCCCCCACACTGGGCACCAGAGGAAGGGCTGGGGAGCCCCAGCCCATGCTCCATGCGGCAGGACACCCCACAGTCACAAAGCCGCCCCGCGCCCTCCCACCCCCGAGGGAGACAGGTGGACCGGTCCGAGAATACTGTGGTGTTGATAAAGCCTGAGGACCCCGGATCGCCGCGGCGGCATCTACCAATGTCCAAAATCACAGAGGGATTATCCACTCAGGCTAAGGGAGCTGAGGTTCTCTCCAGAACTTGCCTAAAATGGGGCAGGAGGAGAAGGGGGTAAGAATTGTCATGTTGAGCATAAAAGGGGCTCACATATCCAGGGAGGAGGGAGATTGAGAAACTGCTACCCGCCAGGGGGACCTAAGCAGCGTCCTGGATGAAAACGAATGTGGGGAGAGCTCTCCGTTCCGGATAAACAGCCTGATGCCCACGAGGGCTACCGTCCCTCAGCAGTAAGTCTGCCTTTCCTGCGTGCTTTCATTTCCGAAGGAAAATACCCTGTAGCAACAGGTGGGTGGGGGGGTGCACCTTCTCCACCCCTGTGCCCGAGCAGAGAACTTCATCCCAGGCAAGAACCCAGAGGTTGCCTTCACCCCCGGGCTGGCCCTGAGCGTAGGGCAGCCCCATCAGCTGGCATCCGTCACCCATGTCCCCAGCACGGGGAAGTTCCCACAGGGCACATGCAAGCTCTTGGGGGCCTACAGAAGTTTCTGGTCTCCCTTGGAAGAGCCGACGCCGTGGCATCCTTGATACTCCAAGCCCACCGGGTAGCCATGCTGGTGCATCGCCTGCCTCCCTGCAAATCCCCATCACTCCCCGTGGTCCCCGTCACAGAAGCGGAGCACCAGTGTCATTAATCATCGCACTCGAGCTGGTATTTCCACACAGCAGAGCTAAGACAATAATGAGATGCATTGCGTGCCCATGTCCCTAACCACCGCAGAAAATACAAAAATGGAGTGGCCCACGTGTTTCAGGCAAAATGGAAGGGAGCAGCTTTCTTTGTGGACATGACAACTCTTCCTTCTTGTCTCATATGCAAATCGCATCTGTGCCACGGGGCGTCTTCTCTGATGCCCATTTACCTGCCAGCCCTGCCTGAGGTGCTTTCTGCTCGGGCTCCCGCTGTAGGGCGCTCTGTGAGGCCGGGAGGAACAGTTATGTGGGGGGAGGACGCACTTGCTGATTGAACAGTTGATGGAAGGTTTTTGCTGAATTCTCAAGATCAGTGCAGGGAAATATAAAACCGGGCTTGAAATTGGCCGCTTCAGAATGTTCAGAGGTGGCTGGAGGCGGGTTGAGCTGCAGCAGATGGGGAGACTGCTGGAAGTGGTGAGACTCAATCCAGGTCTTCGAGGACGAGCAAGACTGGGTTGGGAGTAGCAGGTTAGTCTCGCACCTTCCCAGCTCCATTTCCCTAAAGCACGATGAGGAAAGGCGTTTTACACTGGGACTCGCCACACGTGCACACACACATTTTTGAAATGAAGACTTCATTAAAAAGAGTACGTTAACTTTGTTCTAGAATATACCCTGCTATCATTTCATCCTACACCATGTATCTAAAAAAAGTGATAGATGAGAGCCCTTAAATTGATGTCATGGCTAAGAATTGACCCATGGCTCAGACCTAAAAGATAGAACATCCACTGAATTTGGATCTAGAATATTCTACAGTTCAGACGCAAGTCACATCTGGCCATTTTCTTCCCTCTCCTTTTGTGGATTATCACCGTCCCGAGCTTTCCAAGACCGATCAGGTAGGAGACCCCGACATGGTGTAGACCCAGATTTGAAGCACTCACTGCTGATACGTTGTACGTGTGCCTGGTTTGTCTGGTCAGCCTGAGACCTCTCAAAGCTGCTGGCCTCCTGTAGGCAGAAGCCATCTCCTGGCCCAGGGTGTCTGGTCTGGCTGAAGCAAGATGGGAGGAGCTCTTTTGCCTTGCTGTAATGGGAAAACAGCCCCAGGCTGTCCCTGGATGATGAGGTCCCATTCAGGGCCATCGTGCAGGACATCAGCTCCCCCAGGCCACTGGCCAGTCTCCAGTGCAGAGAGAACCACTGGGGCTGCAGTGAGAGTAACCGGTGAACCTCCTCTCTCTTCCAGATATAATGAGCATCCATCTGGCAGGAGTGCTTGCAGGTGCCTACCTCAGACCAGAAGGGGCTGGAGTAAACAGCTTGATTGTACATGTGATTGCTTGAGACATTGCCTTCCATGTCCCCGGAAAGGAAATTGCTAATTCACAGCTGAAACTAGATAGGAAAAATCAATGCCGGAAATGTTGGTACAATTAATTAAGGCTTCATGAGAAAACAGGGCTGTATATCATCGGCGTTGGAGCCTTGACCACCTACTACTTCAGGAACTGGCTTCTAATCCCAATCCGATAGCCTGCGACACACGAGGCTCCACAGCGCTGGGCTGGGGCAAATGCCAAGGGCAGGCTGACATCACCATGTGGAAGCCTATGGGTGTGCAGAGACGCTTTACTTCCCACTGCCTTTGTCCCTTGGCAGGACACAGCAAGTGGGACTCTGCTGGGTCACATGACCACCCCGAGCCAATCACCATGGCCAACTTGATAGACTATACTGATTGACTAGACTTGGGTCAAGTTCCCATCCTGAGGGCATTGATAGTCACTGTGAGATGGGGGTGGTCTGACCATTGGAAAATCAGGGAGTTATTTCCAGAATCGGGGCATAGGACTCCAGGGAAGAAAAAAATAAATCATTCCAATTACACAGGGTATAACGTACCTGCAAATATTTCCAAATTCTCAAGAGTGCCTCCTAATCCTTAGAACCTAGTTTCTGGATGTTCCTTGTAGATGCTAGACTAAAATATAATATCATCATTAGATTAAAAAATTCTTTATTCATTTATCCCGCACAGTACGATGTATATTTAGGAAGGAAATAGCACAAAAAAGACATATGTTCACACACAGAGACAAACAATGCTTGTCTTTCCCTCCATCTCTTTGACACACACACACACACACACACACACACACACACACACACACACACACACCAGCAACTTGAGAAGAGCATAAGCATATATTTTGCAAAACAAGACATTGTCCCAAGCTCTGACCCTGGTCTCCGGGGACACACTCGATTCAGGAAGTGTTGTTTAACCAACATACAACTCTTTCCCTCCTAACTCTGTTTCTGAAATGCCTGATGTGATTAGGAGTTTGTAAGAAGAGATTTTTCCCAAGCCTCCTGCACTAATGGACCTTTCAGAATGTTAATTGCCCCAACTTGACATGTGTCCTTGAATTGAGGGTTTTTTTTTTTCCATTATTTTGAAATGCCTGTCATTTGTTGGTAGACAATAATTAGTTCAAAGAGGCAAACTTCTGGCAAGGATGCAACTCACAGCTGAGTCATCCGTTTCACCGACAGCCTGTCCTCCAAGTGCCGCTGTTTCCAGGAAGGCAAACGTCCCTCATCTGGTTCCAAAATGAGCTCACTGCTGGCCCACTTTAAGGATGCCTGTCTCTCTCTGACTCCAGGTTGCTTCCCTGGATGGGGCTGACGATCACAGCGTTGGTGCCCATATGCAGAAAGCTGAACCGTATAGATGGGGTGGGGAGTTAGGGTGCTGGGAATCCGGGTTCTTGCAGGTTCCCTAAGCAAAGGGCAACCATATAATTACAACCAACCCAGGACAGCATTGAGAGGGCAGGGGGGCACTGTTAACAACCATCTCAGGACAGCAGGCACGTGTGAGGACTGTCCAGGACAGAACGAGATGAGTGGACCTCCCTGCTTTCGGTCTTACTATCCATTCTCCTTGAAAGCGCCTTCTCTCTCTATGATTATGTCCCATCCAGGCCAAATGCCACTTCTTCCATGAAGACGTCCTGTCCCTGGTTGGTGTGGGTCCAGTGATGTCTGGGTCTTCAGCTTGCCTCACACTTTGCCTTTTATATTAGTGATACCAGAGTTGACTTTGTTGACTTTAATCCCCTTTGTGTTGCTAGTGCCAGAAACCCAAATCAAGCCAGCTTATTAAAAAAAAGAAAAGAAAAATAGGGACCTTAGGGGCGCCTGGGTGGCACAGCGGTTAAGCGTCTGCCTTCGGCTCAGGGCGTGATCCCGGAGTTCTGGGATCGAGCCCCACATCAGGCTCCTCCGCTATGAGCCTGCTTCTTCCTCTCCCACTCCCCCTGCTTGTGTTCCCTCTCTCGCTGGCTGTCTCTATCTCTGTCGAATAAATAAATAAAATCTTAAAAAAAATTAAAAAAAAAAGAAAAATAGGGACCTTAAATGACTCATATCGCTGAGAACTTTTGAGGATTGGTTAGGCACTGCTTGATCAAGGGACTCAAAGATTGGAATCTCTCTCATTGCTCTTGGCTCTGTCTTCCTATGCTTTGGCTTTAATTTCAGGATCTCTTCTTTGGAAAATCAAGGCTGTGGCACCACTGGGACCTCATGCCCACTGAGTAGCAGCTGTCTTCTTTGGATGGGACACACATTCCCTTCCTCTCTGTGGTCCGCACCTCTCCTACTGGGGAGCCTGGAGGAGGGACGCTGCACAGGGAGATAAAATGATGATGGGGAGGCAAAAAGAACAGATATCAACCACTCCAGGCCTCCTTCTGCTGAAAATATGGCCTCGGGCTGGAAGGAGTTTTGACAAGAAGCAAGCAAGCATATGTCTAGCTGGCCTGACAGTGAGGTCCCCTCCATGGCCAACTGTGCTCATTCCTTGGAGACCTCTCCTCTCTCTACCCGACGGAGGGAAGTAGTCATCATTGGCCAGCTCCCTCTTTCAAAGTCAGCAGATGGCAGCAGAATGAACTTTTTTATTAACACTAATATTCTGCTCCCGCCCACTCGCTGGTAATTTTCCTTGCCCGGGAAGAAGGCAAGAGGCACATCCAAGTCCAGCACAGGTGCGTAACGAGACTGAGCGCACTGAACAACCAGCACGTGTGGCAAAGATGTCTTTATACCATTCTACCCTTCAGGTCGTCTGTGTGCGAGCAGCATGGCTCCCGAGGCTTCTAGAGCTGGTGCAACCCGTGTGTGTGTGTGTGTGTGTGTGTGTGTGTGTGTGTGTGTGTGTGCACGTGTTTCCTTCTTGTAACTCCACCCTCTCTGACCACAGCTAAGAGCTCTTCCTACAAAGCAGCAGAAAAGGTGAAAGGTAATGTTTGGGTTACTTGAATCATTAAAAAAAATGGTCATTTCTCTCTCATTATACGTTTTAATTTCCTGAAATCCACTTAGTGGCTGCGTTTAGGACTCGGATGTCACGCTGAGGTCACTCACACGTGACCTTCCGTCGCGGGAGCAGAGAAGAGGTATCCATCTGCTTCGCCACCTCCAAATGTGGTCTCTGTCATCTTCTCATCTATGTCTTTGTGGGTGGGCGCCACCTCCCGCTCTCTTTGTAAAGTGACTTTACTGTGATTTTAGCAGTCCTTCCAAAGAAAGAAAAATAAAGCAACACCAAATAAATGATTGTCTTTAGCCGGAAGCTACACAAACTTTCTGTTTGCACATATGGATCAGAGAGCCGGAGAGGACAATGACATTGACAGCTCGGTGCTGCCCCTACGGGCGGAGGTCCCTCTCCGGTCCTAGGAGAGAACTGCCCTCAGCAGGTGGTCTGATGACGTGGGTCCAAGCCCCTACCGGTTGGGTGAGCTTGAGCAAGTTACTTCGCTTGTCTAGATCTCAGTTTCTCCATCTGTAAGATGGGGATGAGCATCGTGTGTTCTACCAAATGGGACCATCGTGGGGATTAAATGAGTTCACAAAGGAGAACGACGCCTGTGGTAGTATCGGCATGAATAAATGCCATTTTTGTATTTATTACTATTATCATTATTATTATTATTCAGGTAGAGGAAGGGTCCCATCCACACAGAGTCAGGGACACTCACTGTTTGTTACCAGCTACAACGGAAGACCAAGCTGGGATCCGGATTATCCTAAGTGCTCCCTCTTCTTGCCTCGTCCATTAATTCCTGACCCTCGGAACATGAATTAGGGGAACGGTGTCTCTCTTTATCTTTATGGCCTTGTTTTCCTTGGTTGGCGTCACACCGTTAAGCCAAACGCACATCTTGGCCTTTAGAAATTCAGCATACCAGAACTTTAATATCTCTGCAGATGGGCGAGGGCAAGAACAGTCAGGAAGATGGCTTGAAGTGAGATCACCTTTCCATTAGCTGAGGAAGAAAAATGACACAAGTCAATTGCCACCAGTCAAAAGGGCCGTTAGCATTTCCTTTGTCTTAGAAGTGTGCCGGGCACTCCCTTAATTTCAGTCCAGATGGCCAGCTGGGTATTTTGTATGTGACATCCTTGCAAGTCTTGCCCAGTTGGCTGGAACCAGACCAGGGAGTGATCACTGAAAAAGTGCCATTGGACTTAAAAGACAACAGTGACCAGATTGGTTCAAATGGTTCATTTGACATTTAAGACTCATCGGTTTGAACTCCCGCTACAATGTTGTTACTTAAGTTGTGAGGTCCCCTGCCTTTTGCTAAATGTCAACTTACTTGTGGCTCAAATTTAAATTCAAAAAATATGTTAACACCTACTAGGAGCTTGTATTTAGTTTATTCTTTTTTCATCCGTTCATCCTTCTAGCCATCCATCCGTTTATCCGTCCAACCAACCATCCATCATTTCACGCAAAGTGCCCGAGCACGAGAAGCAGGGGAAAGTCAGCGGTGCTTAGATGATGCTCGGGACGTAGGAGACGGTGAGGAATAGCACGTGTGAGGCTTGGGAGGTAGACAGGGTGACGGTCCTAGTGGTGCCAAATCCAGTGCCGTTGAGCTAAGTAGGTATCACATACGTGCAACGATGCCAGGGTAAGGCCTAGGGAGATGGTGGGGGCGGGGGTGCACAGGACATGCTCAGCCCATGTGAAAGTAAGCGTCATATGAACAAGCAATGCACACCACTGTGCTCCAACCTACAGGCTACACTGGCTCAGAGAAAAGCTCTAAAGAGGGAAGGGGGCATAATCACGCTTTCTGCGCTTGAAGTGGATCTCTGTATTGACACGGACGCTGCTGCCCAACGATGAGCAGCTGATGCTGGGGTGGGTAAGACACTCTCTCCACGCTGTTCCGGAGATGGGGGCCAGAATAGGAGTCCTTGTGGTCCAACCTTCCCAATTCCATCCTCTTTGTTATCGCCACTCCAAGACGGACCGATGTTCCAGGTATCCTGTCCCACAGGAGCTCTTTGGTAAGAGACCCGTGTGAGAAGAGAGTCCGCCCTTGGGGCGATTCCAGAGACGAGCTGCTTTAGAGATGGCGGGTGGGTCTGCACAAAACGGGAGTGCTGAAGAGACGTGGGGAAGTATTAGGAGAAGAGTGTTTCCTTACGAAACTAAAAGAACTTTATTGTTCTGTGGTGGTTTTTTCTTTCACAAAAGCCTGGCACTGACAAAAAGATTTCTGGGGCGCCTGGGTGCTCAGTCGGTGAAGCGTCTGACTTGATTTCAGCTCAGGTCGTGATCTCAGGGTCGGGAGATGGAGCCCCAAGCCAGGCTCAACCCGGTGTCTGCTTGAGATTCTCCCTCTCCCTCTGCCCCTCTCCCTTCACACTAAATAAATAAATAAATGAATGACTATATAAATAAAATCTTTTTTAAAAAAAAGATTCCTGAGTGGCATGAAATTCAGATTTTGAAGAGATACAGGGAACCCCAATTGATCGGTTAGAAATTCATTTGCCTACAGAACCCAAGTAACCTTGGCTTGGACCGTGGCACTGTTTCCTCCTATAACAAAAAGTTGAGAGCCAGGCCACCTGGACCTGATGCAGCTTGCAGCGAGCGAGCAGGGACACGGGCTTTTGCCTCTTGGTCCATATTTGAAAGCTGTCATGTCCAAAGCAAGAAGAAGGAGGGAACCGAGAGAAAGAATGTCTGGGTCAGCAAAGACAACAGGCTCTCAGAAACCCTCGCACTCCCCCATTCTGCATGTCGTGGTCAGTGTATGTCACACCATCACGCCGGGCTGCAGGCAAGTGCAGGGGATGAAGGTTCTTTCTCTTCAATCTTCTACAGAAAAATAAACCCGGCAGGAAGGTGGTTCAGAACGGTGTCGAGAGAGCCAGCTTTCGTTATCTGCTGTAAGTATCAAGAAGGGGCATTGGGGGACCCAACAGTAGACAGAGTCCTTCGGCCGTCCTGAATGCCACTCACTTCCTGGCTATTCAGTGCTTAACCGCCCATTAAGGCAGAGATAGTAATACGGCTTCTCATTGGCCAGAAACACCTCATCGAAGAGTCTGTTTGACCTGTCAGCCTGCTCTGTGCTTTCTTTTTTTTTTAATTTTTAAATTGGTTGCCTATATCAATATAATATATGGCACACAAAGAAAATTTGTTATTTCTCTTAAACAATCGAAAAGTCTGACCCTACGGGCCCCACCTGCCCCTGTGGCAGCAAATCACCCGGAACTGAAGATCTATTGCCCCTTTCAGTGGGGGTCCCCACTCCACAGTCCCAGGTTTCTGTTGCCCCTGCTCAACGCTGCTGTTTCATGATGAAAACAGCCATAGACAATCCACAAATGATCGAGCACAGCTGTGTTCCAATAAATCTTTATTTATGAACACCAGAATTTCAATATCACATTACTTTCAAATGTCACAAAATATCTTCCTTTGATTTAATTTCAACCATTTAATAATGCAAAACTCATTCTCGGTTCCTGGGTGATGCAAAAATAGGTAGGAGTTTGGGGCGCCTGGGTGGCTCAGTCGTTAAGCGTCTGCCTTTGGCTCAGGGCGTGATCCCAGAGTTCTGGGATCGAGCCCCACATCGGGCTTTCCCGCTGGGAGCCTGCTTCTTCCTCTCCCGCTCCCCCTGCTTGCGTTCCCTCTCTCGCTGGCCGTCTCTCTCTCTGTCAAATAAATAAATAAAATCTTAAAAAAAAAAAATAGGTAGCAAATTGGATTGGCCCGTTAGACCAGTTTATTGACCACTGACCTAAACCACATAAGCACATTCTGAGCTCCTGGAGCTCAGCTGGGGAAGGTGTCACCTGTTGACTGCTGACATTCTGTCTTTCATTAACAAGAGCTGATATATATGGAGAAATCAATCTGTTTTAACTTAATCTAATGTGGTCATGAAAGGCTTCTCTCCTTTTATTATCTAATACAGAGGTGCAGGCAATAAAATTCTACACTGGCTGCATTAGGAAGCCGAAGAATTAAATAACTAGGCAATCAATGGAATAATTAAAAAGTTTTCCATTATGCTATGCAGGGCCCATCAAGAAAGGCTTGGGTTTCATAATTCAAACACCTTCTGCAGATGTCGTTACTTACAGCCAAAGGCATCTACTCACACTGGTGTGCAGGCAAGACCGGGGGAGTGGTGGGGCTCACCCTCAGGGGTCTAGAGAACCGATGAACAGGTGGCAGCTCTGAGATGCCATCAAGCAATTTCATTGTCCACCAGAACCCTGACTTGTCCTCACCTCTGAAAATGAATCTGAAAGCCCTTTCAAATTGTCCCTAAAAAGGAGCTCTCAGACCACGTGCCTCCATGGCCTCCGATCATTGTCATTTCTTCCTTATATTCCATTTTGCCCTTCTAGCATCATCCCTGTGAGAAGAGCAGATGCTTGTCACCAGGACAGCCCCCTGCAGGTGATGCTTTGGGGTGCGTCTCAGTCCGGACTTTTGGCTCTGGGGTTGAGAGAATCCTCAAATCCCAGCCCTCTGTTTCCCTCTGCCGACTCCTCCCCTGTGTCTTCCTACGTGACATGCTTTTTCTGCGTTCCCTGATGTAACTCTTCTCAGTTTAAAACAATACCGATTACCCTCTATACAGCTATACTTTTACAAAAATGATAACCAAGCACTTTGATAGGCTCATGACAATGCGTGCAACAATACACTTCGTCTGCTTCAATCCGGCAGATCGTGCTTCTGGTCAGTACCCCCAACAGACCACCGGGCAGATGGCCACCCAGCTGGGACCACCAAGAGGCTCACGCGGAAGTTGGCATTGGAAGTGGATCACATAGAGGATAATAATAATTACTAATAGCAACAGCAGCAAGCATTACATCACGTGTACTGCAAACCGGACATGTTCAAATACTCTGTTCAGCAACCTTATAGGACGGTTCTGTTGTCTGCATTTTCAGATGAGCAAATCGGGGTACAGTAAGGATTGTTCAATGAAAAAGATGTGGAAGAAAATAAGGTGCAGAGGTCAGAATATTCAGGGAGCTCGAGTCCTGATGAGCAAACTTTTTTTAACCCAGGCGAGTGAGGGGTACGTGGAAGGAAAGAGAGGTTGGAGCCCACACCTCGGGAACCTTGAATAATGGGGTGATGGTTTATTCTTCTATCTCCCGATTTTCCCCTAATTCTTAGGTCCTGAAATATCGTTTTCTCGGTGTTAGAACTGCTCAAACAGCCTCATGTCTTTCTTTTTCCTTCAGAAAACACCTCTTTTTATATTTATTCATTTATTGGCATGATTATTTGATTAATAAATAATGGTTAAATAGATAAATAAAAGCTTATCTTACAGCTAAGTAAAATCTTATACAGAAATATATCATTAATTTTCTTTCCATTCTAGAATAGACTTCCACTTTTTAATAGTAGTTTTCCCTCACTAATATTAGAAAGGCTTCCTAGTTCCCAAGATTCTACCCAAACTCACCCATGTTTTTCTTTAGTAGTCTGATGAGAAGGGGGGTGCTTGTACCTAATACGTGTTGAGCTCTTACTCTATGCTAAGCACCATTCCATTTGCTCTCCCTAACACCCCTGCAAGGTACGTAGTACAGGTCTTGCATTATACAGAGAAAGAACAACAGCTTAAACTTTCCAAGAGCCTTGTCCAAGTTTAAAGGGCCAACTGAGTCATGGAACCAGGATCCTGAGACAATTTGACTCCACAATCTGGGCTGATGTGTTACTGATTCTGCCTATTTATTTTTCAAATCACCATCAACAGAGTATGATTTCCATAATTAAATGTCCCATAGTCTCCTCCCTCCCTATGTTGGCCCCACTCCCTTCCTCTTCAATGCCTCTACTGTTTCTAAGGCTGAAGTCCTATGGAAACACTAGGCTTGCTGCCTTTTCTCTCCCCTTGTTTATAGGCCATGCAAGCACACTATATTCATCGGTGCTACAGAAAACCCTTCTAGATCAGGGCAGTAGAGATAGCCACAGGGGCAATAAAAACTTAACTTCCCATATCTTCCAGATGGAATTATTCAGTTTCCAGCGACGTCCCTCATAACCCATGGCAGTTGTTTTCAGAGTGGTCTCTGGACACAGCATCTTGTTGGAAGTAAAAATTCTCAGGTCCCAGACCCGCCCAGTCAGAAACTCCAGGGGTGCAGCCGATCAGTCTTTTTCACAAGCCTTCCAGCTGATTCTGAGGTTGATAACCATTGACCTAAAAGATCTTCACAAGTGGGGGGATTAAAATAACAGCATTCCTGAAAGCATGCTATGGCTTGCCCCTTCACAGAAGCATCTGTAAGCAAGTTCCAAGATGGCAGCCTTGGAGAATCACACACCGGTGACGTCAGGTGCACTGTCACCTCCGGCTGGGATCTCTTTCTCCTTTTGTAGGTCAAAGGTGAGTCCCTGCATTGATCAGACTAAATTAAAACAGGTGCTATAATGAATTCCTTGCACACACAGACATGACATTTGCAGGCAAGTCACTAAGCACGCGTGTCTTGATAATGTTCATTCATTTCAAATGGATTGTCCTCTCATTTATCATCTCGTAGGAAGGACCCTGGCTAATGAGGACTGGGGCTGGCCGGGAAAGAAAAGACGAAGGGGAACAAAGCAAGTGTTTTGCAAGGTTCATAACAGTCCTGAAAACCAACAGGGTCAGACAATTACCTCCCGATGTGCTCTTCCTCTGAGGCTTGGGTTGTTGACACCATCACCAAGCGTCCACGGGGGTGCTGGTTCTGCAGAATTTCTAGATGCTGTTGCCTGGCCGGGCTGAATTTGGGCTGGTCCTAAGCAGAGGTCTCAGACCCCTCTTGATTTTCCTGGCCTTGGCTGCATGTGAAAGGCTATGAGAAACAGCAGGGGAAATGTGCCTGCCTTGTTTTCTCTCCTGTTTATACTCCGTCGTGCTCTAAATAAGCTATAATTGTATGAGTTCTTGTCTGCAGAAAGGGAGCTAAACATAAAGAACGCTGTCCCAAGATAGCAATTAGTCTCTGGTCACTCATCTCCCTGCAGGGACCAAATTGTTTTGTAATTTCTCATTAGGCATCAGCTAATTAAAAACACACAATTAGTAATCATTTTAATTATAAGTTGCTCTCCCAGAAAGGACTTAAGATACAGTTAAAATGGAAGCAATCAGATACACAGATTGCCCGGGAAATACAAACGAAGACAGGGCTCTCCCCCAGAAGTCATTATACAGATAGCGGGTTGCAGATAATTAAAGAGAAAGCCGGTGTTTCTGCCCATCGGCTTTGCTTCTAAGAGGTGAGTGCTTCTTTTTAAAATTCAGTGCTGATTTTAAAAATCAATAAATCATTATACTCTTGTGAAAAATAGAATAATTTATCATATCCGAAAATTAAAATGAGCAATGTTGGCTCCATGCACATTTGGAGTCAGGAATGCATTTTCTAAATCTGCGATCAGAATGGCTCCACTATCATATCAGGACTCCACTCATGTGAATTTTAGGAAATAAATACTATTTCAGCATTGTAAAAAATAAAATAAGCTCAAGAATCTGACATTTGCATATAAATAGAAAATAACTCGGATCCCGACTACAGGAAGAAAAATGATTTCAATGTTCTTATGTAATTCCCAGTAAATTCGCCTTTACAAATGTCCTTGTCATGTTATTTTAAAATGAAGGTTAATTTTTGTAACTTCTTTTGAAACAAAAAATGAAACAAGGTCTTCCCAGAAACATCTGGATGATGCAGTTGAGCCCAATGGGATTCTACCCCCCTCCCCCAAGTTCCAGCCAGATGAAGAGAACATTAAAGCTGATCATGTTCTATTTCCCTCGATTTTACCGATTACACCTGTATTCATAGATTTCCACCCTCACCGTCGTTGAAATCTAGACATCCAAGATGCCAGGAGGCCACCTGCTCTTCCTCCTTCCTTTAGGATAGCTGTCCTTGTGCTCCTTTAAAATCTCTCTGGGGCCTGGCATCTACGCCATCTCAAGCACTTGAAGACTTTGAAGCAGAGCAAGTTCCTTGTCCATCAGTGTCGGCACACGGGACTGACAGACACACGTGCTGAACAAGGACAGTTAAGGGTTCTGCAGTCAGGAGGCCATCATCTACATGGTCTTGGTGGAGTTAAAAATGGAAAATGAGGGCGGAGTCTTCAGAGGGCTTAGGCCGGGCCAGGGGATGGCTAGCCAGGTCTCAAGAGGCGGGGACCTGTTTGAGACTGGACCCAGTGAACGCAGGCGGGACTCACCCCACGTGCTGCCCGTGTGCTGTGAGCTTGGGCAATGTCAGCCTGATCTGATGCTGGGCTGTAGAAATAGGGGTCACACCATTGCGTGGTCTCGCCACCAGGTGTTCATGTCCCTGGTGGTGCCTTACAGTCACACATGCCAACCTCAGAGCCTCTGGGCTTTGTGGTGCAGCGGAGAGAAGGTCGCTCTACACTGGTTATGGCTGTCCAGAGCACAGCGCAGGGCAGTTTATAATGACAAAGGGACCGTCTCCCACTGCGTGCCTGAGCCCCACAACCGGTTCATCATGGGTCCTGTGGGTGGTCCTATCCGACAGGGGCCCGGAGCTATCCAGGGGCAAGCCTGACTGTCGTCCCTGGGGAATGCAAGTTTCTGTATGTCCCCATGAGCCTGGCACATGATGAAATGTTGAGCATTGACCAGATGCCCGTTCTGGAGCTAAGCGGTCACTGGCGCTGGTTCTCGGGGCTGGTGAACACTGGGAGAAGGGGTTAGGATGGCTGAGGCTCATCCCTTCCCGTTTCCTCCTCTGCATAGTCTTTCTAGATCTTTACATTACTCCTTCTTCCATTTCACCTAATGCAGGACTTTAAGAAGGTGAGCATATCGTGTACTAAATGCAATGCATATCGCATTTACTGGTTTTCTTACTGCCATCCAGTGCGGTTCTGCTCCATCCATCTGGTTTGGCAGGAAGCAACCTGGTAATTTTCAAGGGACTCTTTCCCCATCTGTCATGGAACTTTCTAGATTCCTGGAACTTGCTCAATCCAGCAGGGTCCTTAGTCCATCATGGTTGCCACCCTGGGGTGCCCCCCTACCTATGTTCCTAGAATCCGCTCAGAGACATCAGCTCCCCACCTTTAAGGCCCCCCCCCCCCGGGGCTGGAGACATGATATACATGCACCTCCCGCCTGGAAAGGTTCCCAGCTGCCTCCACGTGATGCTCTGGCCCCTTTGGGCGCTATCCTTGAGTTAGATGATGGAATGATCCACCATCCCAGCTTGCCTTGCCACAGAAAGTCAGAAAGCCCCAATTTCCAGAAACCCCTCCATTCCGGGTAAACCAGGACAGCTGGCCAAACCACCATAGTTCCTGCGTCCTCCTCCAAATTGGGTCACTTGCCTCAGAAACCCTCTAAATGGGCCACCCCTTCAACGGGGAAAACCCAGCTACCCACCACCAAACACCCAGACTTTAGAAAGTCCAACTTCCTTATCTATTTTCTGTGGCCAGAACAATGTAGACCTCTAAAAAGAGAAACCCACAGTGCAAGATTTTTCCTTGAGAAGGGAGTAAAATCATATGTCCCATTCTCTCAGCATCAACCTTCTGCTAGAAGAGAAGGCACCATTATATTCTCAATCAAGTCATGTCAGCACTCAGGGGGTTCCCTGTGGAGGTGGTGTTCAGCCCTGGGTATATGTAGAATTATCTAGGAAACCCGAAAAATGCCCCCATGCCCAGGACCTCCTCCCAGTCAATTCAGTAAGAATCTGGGAGGTGTGCCCTGGGCATCAATAGGGTTAAAAACTTCCACTTGTCAGGGCTGGTGGACAGAAGATTCTGTTTGATTTCAGTTATATTCATAAGACATTCGATAAGCAGATAAAAGTGGACAACAGTTTCTATGAACTATGACCCTTAAAGTCTCGACTACTGACCCACGGAGGTCAAGGCAATTTAGCTCATGTGAAACAAAAAACTACCCTACGTGCTGAAATTCACTGACAGTGAAAATCTCTCGATTCATGCCATTTTAGTGCTCCAGTTCTGGACTGGCGAATCCTGCAATCTCAAGATTTGGCGGCAGAAGGAAGTTCCTCCTCCCCCACCTTCTCCAGCAACCCAACTGAAACTCATATTATTGACATTAGTAGTAGTAGTGTTTTAATTTCCTGACCTCCTTCAAAACCTTGCCTAGCAAACTGTGATTTTCTTCTCTACAGAGTTTCTCAAAATTGAATTTTGGTTCTGTCAGCTCTCAAGAGGACACAGGAGTGTGTATCTTTAAGTATATATTTAATCATAAATATAATAATTTACAACCACTTTCAGATGCTTACTCTGGACTCCATTGCAAATGCCATACTTTTGTTATCTTGACATATTTATAATTGCCTGGAAGGATTTCTTAGACAACTAACACTTTTATTGGGTCGGAAAATCTTGGTGTGACCTAAATTTTATATACGGCTATTTTTTTCTGTTGTTGATGCAAAATATTGGAATAATTTAAGTCTTGCTGAGTGGGAAAAATCCGAAGAGATAAACGGCATGATTACTGCCTTTTTTTTTATTTAACTAAATAATTCAAAGAAGTTTGGATAAAATATATGATACAAAATAAAACTACCTGGGAAACGTTCAAGACCATCTATTATTTAAAACCCGTGTGTGTGAGCAAGAATATTAATAAGATTGTGCCGATCTGGGTCTGTTCAAATGTGGCCACTAATGAGAAGAGACTTTGCAGGGGCCGAGTCTTGAATTAATAACTCATCAGCCGGAAACTCTAGAGCAGACCTTCCTCTTCCAGGAGGGACGTGGCTGGTGCCTGGACAGAGCTGGAGACCAGTGAGGGCACACCCCAGCTGGCAGCCCTGATGTCCCTCCTCCTTGGCTCCTTTTATGGGTACATAGGCTTAAAAAAAAATGTAATTTTAAAACCCAAAACCAAAAACATAGATTGGAATTTTAAACTATTCTTTTTATAATTTTTTTTTTATTTCTTATGTCTTCTGATTCTGTTTGAAGCCTCTAAAGTGGTTGGGGGGTGATTGTCTAATGTCCCTGGCTGCTCTCAGCCGCCGTGTCCGGGGAGATGGGCCATGGCTGAGGTCAAGGGCTTCTTCGATGCATCACTCCGAGTGAGTTCACAGACAGAAGGGCTTACCGTTCGGTGTGTGGCTGCCGCCTTCTCTCCAAGTTCTGGTGTTCCTTTGATGGCTTCTATTACGGAGACACCCAAAGGAAAGCAGAGTGCAATTCATCAGCAAGGAATCCCCCTGCGTCAAGGGTCTAACTGCTGCGTTGGTCTGGGACCTCCCAGGGTTGGCACTGACAGCCCCCCGTCCCAGGAAACAGCACAGACTGCAGTACAGCGGGGTGCTCGGGCGCCCTGGGTTTAGAATACTGCTGGTTCCGCTTTCACATACCCAGACACAGACAGGTAAAGCTCCCTGCTTACAGTTCTCCACCTGAAGGACCGGCAGACCAGGAGAATGGAGCGTGACATGTTCACAGGCCGGAGCCCAACCTGCTTTTCTGCACAGCCAAGAGTATTCAAACAGCAATGTGGGTTAAAAATATATGCGCTCATGCAGTTGAGGTCCTTGAAGAAGATGGGGTCACCAGTCTTCAACTGGGGAGACAAATTTTGGAACGAAATGCCACAGTCCTTTTTGCTGCTTCTCTAACTGAAAACGAAACCCCGTTCAATCTGAGCCCCATCGCACTGAGATTTCAACAAGGACCTTTGTCAAGACGGGGAAGAATAGTAACTCAGCCAACTTAACTTATTATGCTGGAGACCTGGGACATAACTCACCATTTATCCCCATCATTTTACAGATGTCACAACACATAGAAATATGACAGAGAAAAGGGAGGGTCTCCTCATCGCCTAATAATTATACGAGGAAAGGTCTGGCGGACTTTCCGTGTTGCATTTTTCTCCTCGCTGACCTCTGTTTCCAGACCACAGGAGAGCACAGACTGACCGCCAGGTGCTTTCGGGATGGTTGGGGGGCCGGGGGGTGGGGGGGCTGCCATTCACAGCAGCAAGTGATTCAGAGTTAACTCGTTGGGTGTCTGGAAAGGGCTGACGAAACGCAGCGTGGAAAATTAGCCCAGTAAAACAGCTATAAAATCTGAGTCATGGCATCGTAAAAATGCCAACCGACCAAGAACGATAAATATCACAAGCAGCCAGGAACAAGGCCGGTTACCATATGCACAGCCTGGAAATCCCACTCCCTCTCAAAACCTTCTCGTTATGCTTTTAATGGAACCGGCTTTGAAATAGACATCGGCCTCTCGAAAAGGATAGATCCACCATGGAAAGTGGAGGCGAGTGTTAACCCCGTTCTCTCTCTTTGCATGAAAAATGTTAGATAGAAGTTTCTACCTCTTTGCATGAAAAAAAAAATCCTAAGAATGGAGAAACAAGAATCATGTAGACTCTGTTTCCCTAAGTAGAAGCAACCACTCAAAACGACCTTTTTTTAACGTGTCTTTGTGATTAAAGACGCCTTGTTTAACATAGATTGTTGGTTCATGATGCTGAACTCAGGGCCAACGTTAGAACTAGGATTTGAGGGCCGTTTCCTAGAGAAGCTTCTCTGGGACTCACATGGCAGCCCTCCTGCTTGCAGGAGCGTAGGCAGCCCCTCAGCACTAGCTTGACGAGAAATCACCAACAGCACAAAAAGGAAAAACAAAACAAAACCCAGAGCAAAACTGTGGCAGTACATAGATCACGGGAAGGATGCTTGTTTACGGTCTGAGAGGCGAAACCAAAGGCAGGGGGTAACCTTGCTACCCTCAGCTGGGATCCGGGGCATCTGCCCTCAGCTGGGATCCGGGGCATCTGCCCTCAGCTGGGATCCGGGGCATCTGCCCTCAGCTGGGATCGAGGGCATCTGCCCTCAGCTGGGATCCGGGGCATCTGCCCTCAGCTGGGATCGAGGGCATCTGCCCTCAGCTGGGATCCGGGGCATCTGCCCTCAGCTGGGATCCGGGGCATCTACCCTCAGCTGGGATCCGGGGCATGTGCCCTCAGCTGGGATCGAGGGCATCTGCCACTTAGATATTTTTTTCTGCTCTGTGCGTATCCGCAAATGACCGTGTATGTGCCTGAGTCCACTGAATCCACTGAATTGACTTATTTACCTCTGGACGGTCAAAATGCTGATATTTGGGGAAGAATATGCAAAACCACTAAAAAGACATATGGCACAGTGAGGATGCTTTCTCCAACCCGGAGCGAGCGGACCCCCATCGCCACCCCTAGTTGTGCAGCGAGATCCCTCCTCCCCTCCCTGCTCTCCAAGTACGTCCGGGCTCACACTCTCCGCAAGCCTGACTCCCTTGCCCGACCCTGTGGAAGACATGCTTCGTCTGCTTCAGTTCCTGGTTTGCACTGAGGGGAGAAAAGCAATCTATCGACTCTTGGGGGGGGGTACAGCCACTTGGAGGGATCTATTTTTGTACATTCAAAACAGCGCTGCTGGTTTTTGACGAATATCAAATAATGACAGTGGAAAGAAAAAAGGAAGGGAAAGGGAGGGAGGGAAGGAGGGAGGGAGGAAGGTGGAAGGACGGAGGGGAGAGAAGGAAGGAGGAGGGAAGGGAAGGAGGGAGGAAAGAAAAAAGGAAGAGAGAGAGAGAAAGCCCTCAGAGTGGCCTGTAACCTCCGGACACCCCAGGGAGTCACCGGGAAATTTTGCTTGCTTCTTTTCATATACGGAAAAACAAGCCACATATGTAACTTATCACATAAAAGTTCATCGCAAGAGCTCCTGGGTGGCTCAGCTGGTTAAGCATCTGACTCTTGGTTTGGCTCAGGTCATGATCTCAGGGTCGTGAGATCGAGCCCCACGTGGGGCTCCACGCTCAGCAGAGATCCTGCTTGGGATTCTTTCCCTCTCCCTCCCTCTGCCCCTGTCCCCTGTTCTAGCTCATGCTCCCTCTCTCTCTGTCTCTTTCTAAAATAAATAACTAAATAAAATGTTTTTTTAAAAAAAAATTCACAGAAGTCACAGTAATGTAAGCACAGGGTACGAACATTTCCTTGGAGTTTCGTGACATTATTTTGTGGCTAAAATAACTTTCTGAAATATTACCATTTTTCGTGATCTTCTCCTTGTGCTCCCCCTTTTTCTCATCTTCCTGTCTAGCAGAGTTTGCCCTTTGTTCATGGTCTCGTGGAAGGCAGGGGAGCGTGTGGAAAACAGAATCACTCTATCGTTTCTGGGGCCACTTGATTTATACCAGGCTGGTCCTTAGGGGACGAAGACAGCTAACACACATATGGCCCATGCGATATGCGGGCACAACTTCTTCATATTCTTGACTTATTTAACAAATGCAGAAGCTCTGGCATCACCCCTAGGTTACAGAACAGGAAAATGAGGCACAGGGAGGTTAATGACGTTGCCCAGGAGGTGTGCACCGCCAGGAAGGGACAGAGCCAGGATTTGAACCCAGGCCACCTGGCTCCTGAGTCATGCTGCACACACACCCCTCCCCCACCCACCGCAGGGTCACAATGCCGTGATGCCCCACGACACTAAGTTGCTTTCCCCAACACCTAAGGAGAGTAAACGTCAACTACCACGGTAGCTACTAGATTCAAGCAAATTATCTGGAATAATGCAGAGCTATTGTTCTCTGTTAATGGAGAGGGACAGCAATAGAGGTTATTGATACAGTCTCCTTGCTTGCAATAGATCAGCCAATGGCTGACTTTACAAGGATCGCTTGTTCCTAGGAAGGGGGTGTGTTTGTATCCGCCTTCTGTGCCAGCCCCAGTCGAGCCTAGTGACAAAGCAATTTCTGGGTCTGCATGGTCTGTTCCAGGAATGTTCGTCCTGTTCTAATTGCCTTAAATGTCTGTGGCTGCATTTGCTAAATTAGCAGGCTCCGGTCCTTACAGAGCGCAGATTCGCATGCTAAAAATTCAACAATGCACACGTTTAAGTGTTAAAAAGCATACAAAAGCATATTGTAAGCTTTCGCCAAGCCCAGCCACATTTTTATAATGGTGCCTCAGAATAAGGGATTGAGTGTCTTTGGGCAGCAACGTATTTAAGTTTGATTGACATCAAAAGAGTCTTAGAGGCAATTCTTTAAAATCCTTTTTTATTCTCTCTTATGTGTTTATACCCTTTTAAAATCAAATACCCCCAATTGCATCTGTGTATATCTCAACTTTCTGACAAGGCCACTTAATTATCAGCAGCACCGACCGGAAAGCTCCCCCTTATCAGCACAGAGGCTGTTTTCTTTGTGTGGCCAGCAGCCTCTAAAACGCTTTTCAGAGCTAAATCCCAGTGCCAGGAGATTTTCGTCTTTCCGAAGGTCGCCTGTCATTGTGACTGGATTATCTGGCTATTAAACTGTGGTCCTTGCAGAATGCCAACCCTCCAAAGAGATTGTGCTAGAAACTCAAGAGATAAGCAAGTGACTTTCTGTAAGTATAAACAAGCAGACTCCAGCCTTACTCCTGAGAAATACGGGTGTTTTGATGTGCCAATTATTTAATCTGCAAACAGCTACTGGGTGCCCACTCCATGCGGGAAACTGCCGGAAGTTAGCACTGTGCAGGATGACGTTCACTAGAAGAGGATTTTAAATGTTATGCCATTGAGTTAAGTTGGGGCTTTCTTTGTTCTAATTTTGCAGTTGGAGAATTGAAGAAGGGGGGATGGAACAGACAGACCAAAGACTACGTGTATCTCCTGTTCATCACGGGGAGGGGGAATAGGACAATGTAAATTGTAAAGAAACAGGATGGAAAGTCTGAAATACTTACATGGGGTGAGATTACGGTTGATCGAGGCTTCTTTTTTCTTCTTTTTTGTTTTGGCTGGTCGTTAACTAATACTGGCATGGTTAAAAGACAAAAGTGCAAATATTATCTGTATTACTTAAATGCTTCAGCTCTAGCAAGATAAATACCCACCCAACAGTGGCTTCAGTGAAAAGGACATGCATTGTTTTCTTCTCAGAGAACTTGGGGTTTTGGGATTCTGCGACAACGTTCATGCCTCCGTGATATCTCTGGGATTAAGCCACTGTCCATCTTTCTTCTTGGTATCATTAGCATGTTGACTCTTCATCCTCTTGACTGTCACTTCATGGTGATTATATGGCTGAGGAAGCTCCAACCAGCACACGTGTGTGTCCCAGGCAGGAAGGAAGCGGATGACAAAGTGGCTTCCATCTAAGAGGTTCCCCAGCAGAGATTCCTCCCCTGGCTGTAACAGAGGCCAAGACAATGAGTGTCTGAGAATTGAGATCCAGTGACCACAATGATCTGCGGCCAATCAAAACCCAAAGACTGTGGATGAGCATGTTGCACGTCAACCAAATCCAGGATTTTATGGGCAAGGAAGTGGGGAGACTCACTGAAGGACAGGCAGGAGCGTCAGCCCCTGACCCACCACCCCTCATGTCTAGAGCCCTAAAGAAAACCCTGGTCTCCTGATTCTCACTGGAGCTCTTCAATGGTGGGTCAATAACCATAAGGAACATGACTTGAAATCTTTGATTTTTGACTCTCTTGGCTCAGCTTTCAACACGTCACCCAGCTGCATACCAGATCCCCACTTGTTCAGAGGACAAGTCATCAGAAGTGAATCCAAAGCTTATGTTATTCTGAGTATTGGTTTGTTCATTTTGATCAGCGGATCTGGGGATCTCAACAAGCCTCTCATTACTTGTGTAAGGCTCTGCGAGGTCTCTGGTAGAAAAGAGCCATGCGTCTGGTAAGGCTGAGAACATTCGGCAAGAGAAATGAGAGAAAGCAGTTACTCTGCTCAAGGAGATCCTGCAGGGAAATGCGTATTTTCACAGGAGTGTGGGACAACAGGAAACGGAGCTGTAGGCAGAAATAGCACCTTCTGATCATGTGATCAGCCGACGCCGCTTTCGGCAGAGCTGTCCACGATCAGTCATCTCCAAGCAGATGCCTCTGCTGTATGCTTGGATTTCGGATGTTCTGTGAGCGACGGCTTCTCTCGAGATGCCTGAAGTTTTTGAGACGAAGCATTTCCCTGAGTAACCTTCTGTTCTGAAAGCAAAAATAGTTCTTCTGGGGGGCAGGAAGGATAAATAACACAGGAGAACCTGATGCTACATCCGTGGACTGAGGCTAAATAGTCTTTATTCCTAGTTAAAGACAAAGAAAGAGCATCCAAACAGATACAGTAGAGCAATTCAAGAGGTCACGTTTTATACACTGTGTGGTTCTGGAAACAGTACGGATGTGAAACCTCTCAGTAAACCCACCGAGGCTGCTGTCCCTCCATGGCCACTGGCCTAGGGGCTGTTGATTGCACAAGAGACCCCGTAACCTAGCACACATCCTCCCTTGCCTTCCCCTTATTAAGACACCGCTAACACTCAGTCAAGGAGGTGTTCCCTTTGCTGCGGGAATTATGATAAAAACTCCAGTTTGCTTCATCAGTGGTGTGTCTGGTGGCATTTCTGGGGTAGTTGGTAGCTGACACTGGGAAGCCTAAGATCAGAGCCACGGTTGCACATTTAAGATCTCCTGGAATCATAAGTGTGCTCTCCCTTTTGAGGAGATCATATCAACCCTACATGTTTCAGCCATTGCTTTATGGCTTCGTATATGAATTTTCTCCTGGCATCCATGTAAATCTGGAATCCTCGTTGATGGTGGATAGGAAGGGACTGTTATGACTCCAGTGCCCAGGGAGAGTAGAAATACCAGTGAAGAAAGAAATAGTCTTTAAAGGATCCAGAGGAGTGAAGCCCTTCAGGGACCTATACCCTGTAATGTAAGACGTAGAGATGAATTTCAGTTGTGCTACAATAGCCCAAATGTCAAGCCCGCCTGCCCCATGCTGACTCCTAGGTGTTATTGTCCCACTTCCCTGCAGAAAAATGAAGACATTTCTTTGTGGTAACTCCATGAAGGGCATGTGGCTCTCAGTCAATCTCAGCCTGAAGAGGAAGTACAAAGAGACGTTTAACCTTTGAAAAGGTTAAGTTTTCCTGGAAGTGATGAGTGGTCAGAAGATTCTACAAGATAAGAAACAGGACCTTCTTAATGCTGAAGGCAAGAGAAAAGATTGGACAAAGCAATGTTTACTCTGAACAGATCACTAATAATGGAACCCCGGGCATCTCAGGAGGTCACCACTTTGCTCCTTGCAGACCCGAGACCCAAGGAAAAGGCTGAGCCTGCCTGGGTGGAGGAGGTCAACTGTGAAAGGCAGGTGCAAGAGGGGCTTTCCATGAATAACGTGCTAGAACTCAGGAGTGTGCCAGACTCCCCCCTGGGCCAGCTTTGCTCATCTGTGGCCGCTGGAGGTGTTTAGATTCTTGGCCACAGATTTAGGCAAAGAAACAGCCTTTGGCCACCTGCTGATTGGTCCCACCAGCCTCTAAGTCGTTGTGGTCCACCCCCTTTGCGGTCTCACCCAGGACCCAGACCTAAGGACTGCAGTCCCATTGGCTATCTTCTCACACTTTCCACGTTGATTGAGGACAGTGCCCCCTGTGGGTTGCCTGGTCTCTAGACTTACTCAGTAGCTGTAAGATACCGCTAGGGTGGTGCTGCTTCTCGGGTCTGACCATTCTCACGGGGACAAGGTTGTGAATGTGCTCTTTTTCATTTTATTTAGATGCATCTGTTCCTACCTGGTGGTAGGTGATTGTGAATCCATCCCAGCTCAGAGAGCAGCCATGCTTCCCTCCTCCACCGGCCCCAGGACACTGCTCTATGCTGTGTCCATATTGCAGTTATAACTGAACTCAGCAACCGACACATGAAACCACTTGTTATCCCTCATAGCAGATTTTCCTGTACACGTAAACATGCTGTGTGGATTGCAATCTTTGCTTCCCAAGTGCAGCACCAGATGGCTCGTCACTGGCCATTCTGCTTTGAGCTCATTGAAGATCTCTAAAAGACATAGTGTATGTGGGAATGCTTCGTCTCTACTTAATTTATCATTTATTACTGGTTCCTTAGTCTCGGTAGCCACCATACACAGCCTGAGCCAGACCTGATTGCTTACACTCTCCAGAAACTCTCGGGACGTTCTTCCCTCAAAGCAGAACATATACTCAGTGTTCAATAAATACCAGCTAGTGCATTTAAGCCCCTTCATCTATTCGCTTGGCAACCCTGCACTGCATTCAACTATGCACAAGGCCCTGTGCTAACCAAACGAGAAGGCGTGTTTGTTTGAAGTAAATGTAATCTAGTCCAGCTTTTGAAATCGCAGGATATGGACAGATGCTCGGGGCAGGACGAGGCAAGTTTAGACATGTTGCACGAGTGCCCAGAGCTTCCCTCCTGTGCATTTAATTCTGGAAGTATACGCCAATAGATCAATTCTGGTTTTATCTGTGTTTATCCTGGAATTTAACCTATGAAGGGACTGGGCCACCTCTGGGAGAACAGGAGATGACACTGCCACCAATGTTACCACCAGATGACAATCGATATGTTGCCCAAACCCAGAATTAACAGTCCCTGACCCCAAACCACCAACTACATGCCCCCAATATTATCATTCTAAAAATTCCAATAATGGCAATGTTAACTGAAATTTATCACTAAGTGTTATCTCCATGATAGATATTTCATGTATATATCTTATTCGATCTACAAAGACCCTGGTGAGGAATTATCTTTATTAAATGTGAGAGAAAAAAGAGGTTCAAAGAGATTGATTAACTTGTACAGAAGAAACCATAAGTCAGCACTGGAAATGGCCAGACTCCAAAGCATGTGCTCTTTATATAGAGATTTTGGTTTTTGCAGGCTTTTTCCACTTTTCGCCATTTTAGATAATAAAACTCATATTTAAATAACTGAACTTCATACTACTAAGTCTTAGTTTTAATATTACATCGAGAGGAAGCTTTCCAAAAAAGAGAGCAAAACACACAAAACCTTACCTAGTTTGGTGCTTCCTCATTAATTCTTTTTTTATTTTCTATTACGGTTTCAAAGAGGGGAAATACATTTTCTAACCTTTTATTTACTGATTTTGGTTTGCTACCGGCCCCCCAGGTGTGTGCTATGCATATTTACCTGCCCTCCCGTTTCCCTGTGTCTCTCTTGGGTCCCCCTCTGAGCTGCTGGAGGAGGCAGGCCGCCTGCTAAATGCTTCACACTGAGCCGCTACGCGTCCGCAGATGGGCTGAAGAATCACTAGGAGCTACGAAGGCAGGCTGGTGTCCAAAGACCCGCTCACATCTCTCTTCCCTGTGGCCAAAGTCGAGAGCAAGAGGAAAATGTATGTGAAAAGCCCCTTCTTTGAAAACACAAAGATCCCACTGAGGGCTTATTTTTTCTCATTGGGAAAGTAGTGACCTTTCACTACCCTCGTAAAGAAGGGAGAAATGTTCCCTGCCCAGAGATATCCAAGGGGATCGACACTGGTTACTAATTGAAATTTAAATACAGCATTCACCTCTGCTATCCCAGCAGTGCCTCGTGCCCCGGGACCTCCACGAAATGACCATGGGCAAGACAGCCTTAGACTTGACTTGACAGGACGATGCTGAGAACTCTCCAGCAGAACATGCTTGAGATGAAATTTCTTAAGGAAGTCTTTCTGAAATACGTTTGGAGCAATATCCTTCTGTACCCTCATCGATTTATCTAGATCCTTCCTTTGCCAATGTCAAAGCTTAGTAGCACAGACTTCCAAGACCGTGAGTATCGTATACTCACCTCCCACTGGGAAGAGTAGCTTCTCCTATTATTTCTCCTTAAATTATACCCTTTAGGAGGCTGGAGGGTAGTGGGAAGAAAGCTCAAAGGGTCTAATCATGGGAGTGTTCTGATTCTAATTTCGATCAACTGTATTTACGTGGCTGTGAAGGAAAATTAAAATTACTTAATCTCGTGGGTACACACGGATTTTTGAAACCATGTAACAATATTTAGCCTCATCAGCCTACATAAAAGAAATAATTTTGCACTCATAATATCTAAGGGGCTAAAGTACAATCAGGTTAAAGATACTATTTTGAGCTAATCGCAGGGAATACGAACTATCAAAAATGCAAATCACTTTTCAGTACATCTCGTTGCCCACCTTCCTCACGGGTGCTCCAGGCAGAGTGACGTCCCGCTGGAAGGGAAGCGGATCTTCGATGCACTGACACCCACTTCCCGGGGGTATGTCACTGATGCACTTACTCGTTCGCTGCTCTGACAAAGGTGGATTGAGGACCAAGAGCCAGGTATTTTGTTAGCCTCATTCGTATTTGTTTTCTAAATTCACATATGCTACCATCATCACTTTGCAGAAGAAGAGACTGAAAATTATAGAGTTTGAGTATGATTTCCCAGGAGTGCTTCCACCACAAGATTCGAATCTTTTCTTTTTTAAGATTTTATATTTATTTATTTATTTATTTGAGAAAGAGAGAGAGAGAGCACAAGAAGGTGGGGCGGAGGGAGAAGGAAGACAAGAGAATCTCAAGCAGGCTCCCTGCTGAGCACAGAGCCCAACCCCGGGCTCGATCTCACCACCCTGAGACCATGACCTGAGCCAAAACCAAGAGTCGGATGCTCAACCGACCGAGCCCGCCAGGCTCCCCACAAGATTTGAATCTCATCGTTGGCTCCTTTTGCCACCAAGTCCAGGCAACTCCAGCATCCACCGGCTCATTGCAGAGAGCATGACAGTGGAGACTCGCAGCTGTTCATGCCTCTGCCTCCCCCCTCGTTCCACTCTCCCCTCTTCCCCTTGTCTTTCCCTCCTTTCCTCCATTGTCCCTTCTCTCTGTTGAAGCATCCGTGAAATTGGTCACTCCTCAAAACTGGGCTGAACTTGGCCCGCTATGGGTCTTCCTTCCTGTTGGATTTTATTTTTGGAAATACAAGTTTGACTGAACGAGAGATCACTTCTGTTGATATTTTGCCTATGCGATGGAGAATGTCTGTACTTGTTGAAACCCTTATTTTGAACTTCCAGATCTATTATGTGGCTGCCGGTGTGCTCCTGAGGAGGTCAGGTTTGGTCGAGGGCGGCATATTTGTCAGTTACCATCATAACGACAGTGGTTTAAAAAAAACATAAGTACGGGGACGCCTGGCTGACTCCCGATCTCGGGGTTGTGAGTCTGAACCCCACATTGGGTGTAGAGATGACTTAAATTAATAAATAAATCCTTTAAACAAAACAAAACATGAGAACGAATGAGGAAGATACAGAGAGAGAGAGTGTATGCCTTGAGAAAGCAGGAGGCCGAGGCAAAAGGTAGCCAGAGTATCAACCAGCCCAAACCAAGCAAACCCTGGGAGCAGCCTCACGTGAGCGGGACGCAGAGACCGTGGAACCACATGGGGGCTGGAGGAGGGCAGGTGACATCACAGACAGTCCTAGGGCTTGAGGAATCCTAGGAAACACAAAGGAGGGTTGCGAAGCCTAGTATGTGAAATTTAAATTATCAAGGTCAACATTGAACCCAAACTGCTATCTTGAAGCGGCCCATCGGCCCACCACCGATACCGTAGACCCCAGATTCGGGCCTCAGCCTCAGATCAGCCAAAGGAATCCAGCTCCCCTGGGAGAGAAACCCATTCTAAGCCTTGGGGCAAAAACGAAGTCAGCAGGGTTCTGGAGCTTATCGCTGTCTGTCCTCAGAAAGCAAGAATACGCTTTAGCTCTTAGAGGCAATTCTAAAGGGGACGAGAACTTTAATTAAAGGCTTTCACTGGCTCAGTTATGAAAATCTCGAGCATTTAAAAACCAGAGTACTCATGGTAATGGTTTTTGCTTAATTGAAATAAAGTGACTCTGTGAAAAGCAACGAGGTAATTATATTCAGAGGAAAAAAATGTTATTCAAAAGGAAAAATATAATAGGGTATTTGTATTTAAGTCGGTACATGGTACTCACGCCCGCACATATGTATGTGTATGTAAGAATTTCATTTATCCTGTTAATCATACGGCTGCATACGTGTGTGTGACTAAATTAATTACATCAATTATACGGTATTTTAGAATATGCGGGAATGTAAGTACAGTAATAAATTTTATAGTAATTGTAATCTTTATGTATTTGCTAGTAGAGTCTATTAGGTAATTTAAAAAGAACAGCTGTTTTAAAATGTCATTTCGTTTCTCTGAAGACAGTTAATGAATGGGGGACGGCATGTTCAAGAGCTTAAAATATTTTTAAGTCGTATATGTATACACACACCTGTATTTATATTTTTGTATATAATCCAGAGAGTCTGGATTCTCAGAGGCCCTGATTCAGCAGGAAATTGTCCACGGTGGCCACACAGGACTGAAAATATTCACCTGATGGACGGGCCGACAGGACAAAGCAGATTTAGTTGCTCGCAGGTGGAACATGGAAGCCCAGAAGATGAGTGTCCTTGGAATGACCTTAGCCGCTAAGACCCAACAGGCAGGCAGAGAGGTGGGCGGATCCCCGTGTGTGTTCACGGAACCATCTGGGAGCCAGTGGCCCCGACTGGAAGGAAGAACTGGGGAGTGATGCGAACACAGCCGAGTAGCAGATGGATTGATCCAATCGAGGGGGAAGCCGTCTGCCATCCTGCGTCCAGGGCCTCGGGCTGGGCAATCCTCCACGTGGAAGCAGGAGCCTCTCTATTAACTGACATGACGTCTCTTATAAAGGCCTCACAAGCCAGTCCAGGTGGTGAGAGTGTGTCTGCCCCTCGGACCCCTGCCCCAGCTGAAAATCTCCAATCTCCAAGTCACCTCATCCCCCCAGGGAGGGAGTTTCACCAGGGTTTGGAAAATAAATTCCAACTTGCTTGGGATCTCCATTTTCTGGAAATGTTACAACTATATCCTTGGTAGCTCTTGAAAGCTGAGAAAGCTTAGAATCCATAACAGAGGTGATGAATTCTATCACACCTGCATATTTTATTTTTCTGGTAGGATAAGGAGTAATTGGAGAACGTCTGTATTTGAAGTATTCAGAGTGGGGAAGATCATTTACCACATTATGTTACAGAACCAGCCAGTTTTCCCAGTAGAATGTGATTCGAAATCAATTTTTTTGCCTTGTGATTTTAAGTTGAAAAGTAGAAGAAATCTAGCTAAGTACTAGGATCATATTGGAATGTTAAAGACATTCGCTCATTTATTAAATATATTATGCTTATTTAAATACGTAATAGTCTTGCTTTTAAAATGACATCTGAACTGCTTAAAAAGAAAGGAAATATATTAAAATTACAAATACAGTTTAAACTATGCAAAGAAGTTTAATTAACTGGTCTTTTAAAGAACCCCTTAAAATAAATGTTCAAATGTATTCGTTCTGCACATAGGATATTAGGATTTGTCAGTTGTACTGAAAGGCTTGAGGAAAATCTTGGGTTTGGGAATTTTGCTTAAATATTTTGATTATTAATTTAAAACCAAGTGGCCACAGACAGTCTTTTCTCTGCATGAAAACCACCCTGGGGGCTCGTGGGTGGCTCAGTTGGTTAAGCCTCTGACTCTCAGTTTCAGTTCAGGTCCTGATATTGGGGTTGTGAGATCGAGCCCCACGTCCAGCTCCACACTCAGCTCAGACTCTGCTTGATAGTCTCTCTCTCCCTCTCCCTCTGCCCCCTCCCAACTCTCTCTCTGTCTCTCTGCCTCTCTCTCTCTTGGTCTCCCTCAAATAAATACATAAAATCCTTCAAAAAAACCCAAAAAAAACGCCACACCCTGAAGGCAGCATGACAGACAGACAGAGAGGACCCAGCGTCACTGAGCTGCTAGAGGACTGCATGGAAAGGGCAGGGACCCCGGAGCCCTTCCACTGAACCACAGTCAGCACCGACACACCCCGCGTTTCCCCTCTCCTTGGAGCAAGCCTCACCTGACCAGGCGAAAGGGGTTAGATGGAAGGGCTGGGATGGGAAAGGGTGCTCTCCTGGAGCGAGGAGGCCCAGGACTGAAGGTAAGAAGCCCTGAGTGGGACCCCTCACTCAGCACAGCCAGCTCTCACCAGCATTCCCAAAAGGACCCAGGAAACAAGGGGGTCAGGGCGGGCATCTGGCAGCAGGAACCCATGTGACTGCAGTCCCCCCCCCCAACCGCCATTCTGTCTCAGATCACCAGAATGAGGAGGCAGAGAGTCCTGGAGCCCCCTACCCAACTCAGCATCCTGGTGGTGAGGAAGAGCATGGGATCAGGGTGGACCACGTGGGCTCCCCTCACACTCCATCTCCACAAACCAAGTGACCTTGGGCAAGGGACTTACCCTCAGTTCTGCATCCGGGGAATGCAGCTAAAGAAGGAACCAACCTCATAGGTCTGTTGTGAAATTAAATGAAAAAAAAAAATTGGGTGCCTGGGTGGCTCGGTCAGTTAAGCGTCTACCTTCGGCTCAGGTCATAATCCCAGAGTCCCTGGATTGAGTCCCACGTTGGGCTCCCTGTTTAGTGGGGAGTCTGATTTTCCCTCTGACCCTCCCCTCTCTCATGCTTTCTCTCTTTCTCTCTCTCTCAAATAAATAAAATCTTAAAAAAAAATTAATTGTAAAGCATTTGCATTAGTCCCTGGCACAAAGCACTTAAAAGTTGGTGGAGATAAGGGAGTGTGGAGGAAGGGAAGGCAGGATGGGATAGAGTGCTTTCAGGCCCCTCCACCAGCATCTTGCATCGAGGCATTTCCATGGCACCTACTACGCGCTGCCCTTAGTGCTTCCACGATTCCGTGCCGCCCTCCCAATGACCCCATGACATGGGCGCTCTCCATATCAAACAGGAAAAGTCAGGCTCAGACAGGTTGAGCGGGCTGCCCTCTCCCTCTGCCATTCCACCTGCTTGTGTGTTCTCTCTCTCTCTCTCTCTCCAATAAATCAATAAGATCTTTTTTCTTAAAGATATTTATTGATTTATTGGAGAGAGAGAGAGAGAACAAGTGGTGGGGAGAGGCAGAGGGAGAAGGAGAGAGAAGCAGACTCCCCGCTGAGAAGGGAGCCCGACGCAGGACTCGATCCCAGGACCCCGAGATCATGACCTGAGCTGAGATCAGACACTTCACCGACTGAGCCCCCCAGGTGCCCCTAGATAAATAAAATACTTTTTTTAAAAAAAGTTAAATCATGAATCCCTGCAAACATAAAAATTCAGGATCTGCACTCTTTAACCCACACGTGTCCTATGGGGAGGACGGTGCTTTCAATTGCTTCTGGGGCCCCTTTTCATCCCTCCTCGCGCCAGGAGAAGCCTCAGCAACACTAACGAGTTTGACACCAGCATGTGTGGGAGGTGGATCTGCTGTTTCTTTTTTCTGTTAAAATGGAGTCTTCCCTGCACAGGCTGAGGCATGGCGGCAACAAGCGGCTAACATCCCCGGAGTTGTTGGTTTTCGTCAATAAAAATCCCAGAGCTCAGTTAAAGGTGAATTTCAGATACACAACAAATAATGTTTAGCATACTAATACTAACGTTTAGTACGTGCCAAAGCGCAGTCCATCCTGTACCTTATCCAGCGACTGTATTTCTAATAAAAGTGTAACCCACATTGCGTCGTGTGTCCTGTCCTTTATCTGGTCTCCTGCCACTGAGCAGGCGGACGGAAATTTCACACAGTGAGGTGAGGGCTGCCGCTTACTTCTTGAATTTTGTGTCGGAAATGGAGTTTGGCAACACAGGGGTCTCCTAAGTATATCATTTCTGCCTCAAAACCATCTGACTTGCTCTGTTGGTCAAGTTTACGCCACATTCCCTCCCTGCCAGTTACAGAGAGCAAACCTACAGGAGTTCCTGTCCGCAGAGAGGGCAGGTGCATGTGGGATCAGGGGAGAAACTCAGTTTGTTGTCAGCCTGATTGGCTAGAAATGCCTCCCCCCCCCCTTTGATTCTTCTTTCCTGCGTAGCGATAGTAAAATACACCACTTCAGGTACTTAGAACCCCTCACCTGCCATGGCTCACAGTGCAAAATTCGTTCTTTAGAAACAGGGCTAGTTGTTCATGAAATGAACTACCTTTGAGGAAGTGAATTTTTCCTGATAAAATACCTCACACTTCCTAGTCGTAATTATAATTCCCATTCTAATTATTCACTTCGTTGTGTGAACAGAACTATCCTATTATGTAAATTGTGTGCAATTGCTTGATAACAAAAAAAGAAGTTTTAATCCATCTGTTTTTCAGAGTAGAAATGAACTGATCTAAATATTTCTTTTTGACAGAGATGAATTTTTCTCAGCTAAGAATTAGGGAAAAGTAGCAGGTTGAAAAAGCTGAACGTACACTTCATACTCCCCGTACCAAGCTAGTTTTATTCAACTCACTGAACACATGAGGTTTTAAGTGGCTTCACCAAATATATCTTGGGATAAAAACAATGTCTGTCTTTTAGTCCCGTATGATTTAATGAAATTCACGCACCACTGGTTTGTTATAAATTAGAGATTAGTGTCATTTTGGGGTTTGGTTTAACATACTAGGTGCCAGAGATGAATTAACTTTACACGTGTTGAGAGAAATTGTATTAGGTTCACCCAAGTAGAACAAAAGGGAACAAGGTACCAAGGAAAGGGATAAAATCGGAGACAGAAGTTATCTGACAGAAACAGTGATCTGTTCAGACGTCAGAGACAAGGATGCTTGCAGAGAACACTTAGGAATTCACAGGTCCATGGGGCGCCTGGGTAGCGCAGTCGTTAAAGCATCTGCCTTCGGCTCAGGGCGTGATCCCGGCGTTCCGGGATCGAGTCCCACATTGGGCTCCTCCGCTGGGAGCCTGCTTCTTCCTCTCCCACTCCCCTGCTGTGTTCCCTCTCTCGCTGGCTGTCTCTCTGTCACATAAATAAATAAAATCTTAAAAAAAAAAAAAAAAAAAAGGAATTCACAGGTCCGGGGAAGTCCCGCGAGGCTCGGGGTCTGATGCTGTTCTGAGTCATTAGCCAGGGTCCAGCTTCCCAAGAGCTCCCACCGTCTGAGGGATCGAAGGAGGAACCACAGGCCACTCCAGAGATTCTCCTTTTCCTGCGTTCTCAAATTCACATGCATAGAGAGCTGAGACCAGAAATTCGAATCCGGACTCCGGTTAAGCCCACAGAACTGGAGAGTATGTTCATTGAAGGGTCTAGATGTTCCCAGCCCCGGCTGGTTGTTCCCCCATGTGAACGGGTCTTCCAGCTTCAAGAGACTCCAAAAATCTAGATTTTTATGTGAAAACTTTCAAAGTTTTAATCTTAGATACTAATGCAACCGAAGTTTTTAAAAAACATAGTGTGGAATAAGGAAATAAGGCTACGGATGAATCCAGGCTATGGATCCTTAATGTTAACTTTACACAAGCTCACAGTAGGACGTGTTTTGTACAACAAAAGACTTGAGAGGGGCTGTATTTGCGGCGTCAATAGGAGGTGGGGGATTGGGGCCTCACAATTTCCTTGTTCTAGAAAGTTCCGCGGTGACACAATTAGAATCGGGTGCCATAGGTTTGGTGCGTGAATTCTCTTCCTTGGCTGGTCCAAGGTTCTCGGTTGCCTTTCTTGTCCCCTGGAGCTGCCCTGAGTTCTGACATTTGCCCCCATTTTCCTCATCATATAACTTCAGGCTGGTTTTCTAGATTATCTGGGTCTTCTTAAATGTCCTTGGAATATAAGACAAATATTCATCCTGGGCAAAGGTTTTTAAGTGACCCAAACAACGGAGATTTCATTCAACTTGGAAAAGCTCATTTAAAGAAAAGCTCCAAATATCTTCACTACCCTATTGGGAGAATTTTCCCCCACCCGGGGCTCGTGACACTGAGTTTTGCCTGGCCACCTCCTTCATGCTGGAATTAACCACATGCAGGGTATTAAAAGAACGATGGGCCAGGAATCAGGAGGATTCGGTTCTAGTTCTGTGTCAAAAACCACTAACTAGGTGGCCTCGGACATATCCGCTTCCCTTAACTAATTGGACTGAGTCACTGTTTCCATTCGCAGCCACGGCTAAGAGGTTGTGGCGTTTCTCCGCATCCCACGGTGGGATGGGGACGCGCACGCAGGCTGCACTCCCCAGCCAGTCCATCCAATGCTAAGCCAGGTGTGCTGCTCTGAGGGCATTTTGCAGATGTGACTAATATCCTTCATCAGGTGGCTTTAAATACAAGGCATTATTCCAGATAATCTGGGTGGGACTGACCTCATCAGCTAAAAGATGATCATGTAAACGGCAGAGCAGTAGTTTCCTTGCCCGTGGAACAGGAGATTCACGCCACGCCTGAGAGTTCCAGTCTGTCCCTCCTGCGGCCACCCCCGTAGGGTACATGCCCATTCCATGGGCTCAGTCTCTTAACAGACACTCCCTACTGCTTCCGTCCTCTGGTCCGTGCCTGTCTGACATGCATGTGTTATTGTTTACTTAATACATATATTTGCATATGGCCACAGAAAGAAAACGGTAAATATACTTCTTTAAAAAGTGAGATTTGTATCATGACTCGAAAGTAGAAGTGGGCGTCATTTGATACCCAAGGCATGAGTCGGGGTTTCACCAAGAAACAGGACACTCGAATAAGGATTGATCAAAGGAGGGTTTATTTACCAAAAAAAAGAAAAAAGCTAATCGCATAGGTTTGGGTGGGGCGTTCGAGTCCCAAGAAAAAGTGCAGGACCCTGGTATCTGGTAGGGAGCTCACTAAAGTCTGCCCCCTTCTGGGCCTTCTAGTTCCTGCATCTCCAAGAGGATGCGTCCACAGGGGGAGGTGGGGGTGGGGGGTGGGAAGACATGGTGGTGTTCAAGTGCGAATTAACAATATCTACATAAAACTCTTTTTCTCCCCTGTTTCACTGCCAGTGAGGAAATAAACCCTTCGAGGTTCACGGGGTCTTAAGAGGAGTCCAACCACACACGCACGCACACGCACACACCCCCGGACAGATGGCCATGGAAGGCAAGGACCCTACACTCAATCCAGGAACGGTGCTCTTGTCGTTCTGCTTGGTCGGGCGAGATGTCTGCTGAATGAGTGCGTCTGCACTTACCCCCAAATCTGTGCTTGTCTCATACAACGGGGGATGAGCTCCTACCAGACCTCATCTCCGTCTGTACTTCCAGAGCGCGGTGCTAGAGACAAAACAGGTGCTTGGTCAGCGCTGGTTGTATGAAAGGATGGGTGAGTGGATGTCTCCCTATCACTCACCCACTTATGATCTCCAGGAAGTCAGGATCTGTTGCCCTCCTGTTATGTTGATGAGCTGGAGAGGGTCCCTGTAGATTGGTCCCTAGACCGTGGGTTTCTTCGTGGCAGGCTGGGACACATTAGCTGGCCCTGGACTGAAATTTTTGGACAACCAATTGTTTTCAACAGATCCTAAGTGCATTCTAGCTATTTACAGCTTGCCTGCTTTGCATACCCCACAAAACTGCGCCGACATCTGCTAGCCATAGATAAGACCAACCCTGTAGCCACAGAGACTTCAAGCAGCTGCTGGCCCTTGGAGCTCTCTGACCAGGACTCATGCCATGTTGCTGAACAACCTGGACTCACAAGCCCCCTTTGCAGAGCTTCCTCATCCTCCTCCGCTTCTGGGTAGTGGCCCCCAAACCATAACCTCTGGATGGTTGCATGCGGTGGGTGCCTGCCAACCTGACCGTCCCCCCAAATAAGCCCACTGTGTGCGACTGCCACCTGGTGGTCAAATGTTTTTCCTGGCTGGGCCCCCAAAGCTCTTGAACTCCCTACAGCTTGTTAGCATGTCCCCCAATGAAGACAGTCTGTGCCCCTCACTGCCTATGAACCGGGGGGCATTTTTCCACTGCCCCAGGGCACAGACTGAATTCTCAGTGTGTGCTTGTTGTAAGACGAATGGATGAACGGGTAGATAGATGAGTCTCGTTCTGCCAGTCTGGAATCCCTAGGAAATCTGGACCTGCTGTCCTCACCAGGGTGTCCCCAATGACAATCTTCTGCCATCACCACCCTGGAGCCT
Source organism: Ursus americanus (assembly GCF_024610735.1). Lineage (NCBI taxonomy): Eukaryota > Metazoa > Chordata > Mammalia > Carnivora > Ursidae > Ursus > Ursus americanus. Next base: position 21,286,293 of record NC_142156.1, on the reverse strand, counting down.
TGGGACAACCTCCCATTGGCCAGTTGTACACAGTCAGTGCTTAATGGGTGCTGTGAATTGATCAATAAGAAGAGAAACCACATGCAACCAAGTGATCCTAGATTTTTGGTAAGAGAAGGACAAGGATAGAGCTACAGTGCTTGACGCGCAATATCGGCTCCAAACCCTAAACCCGGGTTGCCCTCTCTGTCCTCTCTCTGTCTGGGGGCTTCATGACGTCCAGGAAGCCTGCCCGGGGCTCCCAGCCACAGAGCAAAGCCTCTCCATTCGGAAAGAGCTGAACTAGCTGCACTGACCCGTTAGCTGATGCTTCCAAGCTTGGGAGGGGGTGAGAACCCAGCACCCCTCCCCCACGCTGCCTTCTCAGCGTGTCTCGATGTTTCCACCATTTCTCCTGCTTTCTGTCCACATCTCAATGTCGGTGCGTCATGCATTCAGCCACCACCAACGAAGCCTGAAGCTGGTGCTGAGCCAGGGCCATGCAAGAGAGCGACGCAGAGTTCCCGCCGGCTTCCTCCAGTCCCCCCGCTGGCTGTCATTTCAAGCGTTTATTTACAGGGGCTTCTCATTATTTCCGGATTTGATACATACAGACCGGAGCACACCCAATGCTGCGAGCAGGCTTTTCTGAAACCCACGGGAAGTTTCTTTAGATTTCCTGTTCTTCTGCTTCTCCCACCAGCCGATCATCCAGAAACATTCATCCAAAATGGATGCTTGACTTTCAGCATTTGGGGAAAATGAAATAGAGCCCCCCTTACACTCCTGACTTGACTCACTCCCTAAGGATAGAATGCAGAATTCTTTTTCTTTTTTTTTGTAATTATTTTTTATTATATTTTGTTAGCCACCATACAGTACATCCCTAGTTTTTGATGTAAAGTTCCATGATTCATTACTTGCATATAACACCCAGTGCTCCATGCAATACGTGCCCTCCTAGCTACCCATCACCGGTCTATCCCAATCCCCCACCCCCGCCCCTCTGAAGCCCTCAGATTGTTTCCCAGAGTCCATAGTCTCTCATGGTTCATTCCCCCTTCTGTTTACCCCCCTTCATTCTTCCCTTTCTTCTCCTACCGATCTTCCTACTTCTCATGTTCCATAAATGAGAGAAACCATATGATAATTGTCTTTCTCTGCTTGACTTATTATGCTTAGCATAATCTCCTCCAGTCCCGTCCATGTTGCAGCAAATGTTGAGAATTCTTTTAAAGGGGAGTTTGAATATGTGGACACAATAGAATGAAATGCTGTGGCTGGAACAGCCCATTAAGGCTGGTGAGAGAATGTTCCTAGGCAGGACTATTTCCCATCGTCCAGGGAAGCCACTTTTTTAACTTCGCATGTGATCAGTTAGGCTTGGTGTTCTTAAGGGCATGATCGGTGGCCACAAATGACTAGAATATCAGTGTCTGAATAAACTTGGGCCAAGGGTGAAGATGAAGCTGTCCTGTGTGGTAGGATCTGAGGGTAGGAATGGCCACAGACACAGGTCTGAATCAATAACTTGGGGAATCTCTGCAGGTGCCCCATCCCCATTTCACCCCGCTTCCAACCGCAGACCTGCTTATATTACAGCACGTGAGAGATTCATTAAATATAGACGCGTCCCCACCTGGTTCTAACTGGCGCCACCCACGAAACTTCACGCTCTGTTCTCTCGAGAACATGGCTCTGATCTAGCAGAGACTTGCCCTTGAAGAAGCCCTTTTTTTTTTTTTTTTTTTGGGCAAATGCAGATTTTGGCTCCAACCCATGGAGCTAATGTGGGTAAAGACCATTTTCCTCTCTACGGACATTCAATATGACGGCCAGAGGAGGTCATTATTTCTCCCTTCAAAATGAATTAACAATTTTAAGAAGATGTCACTTTTGTCTTTGCATAAGGAAAATCAGCTTCCTCATTATCCTTGAACCCTGGGACCCTTTCCCACCGTGTCCGTGTTGAAATTCTTTATTTAAATCTCCCCTACTGCCTTCACACAAGAGGACCATCTGGATGGATAGATTTTTGAGAGGGGCTTTGGCAAGAGACAAGAATTTAAGAGCTCCACAATATAGAGGAATCTACTCAGAAGTATGTGTAGTCAGCTCAAGAGTCAGACAATTGCTAGGTGTCTTTTTTAGAAACTGGCAGAATTCAATTTAATGTGATAGGTGATTTGGGATCTAGGAAGAGAGGAGAATGAACTCACAGTGGCTTTTGCCTCATTTCACCTAATAATTTCAGTATAAACCTTTCATCAAAGTTTTATCGAAAGGAATTTCTGCACCTGCTATCTTATCTCTAGCTACCAAACAGCATGCACACCATTAATATCCTCTGTGTGACAATTCCCGACCACGGGCTGGTCCAAGGGGAAAGAAAGAAATTAACAGACAGAATTCAGATGAGACCCAGTCGTCTCCTCGCGGACTCCAGGAGAGTCAAACAGATGCTTTGGGCACCCATGCATTTCAGAGGAAAATTAAATGAGTAGCGAGCTTCAGAGGTCCACAGGAAACTGAGATCCACCACCACCCCTCTCCCCCGCCCCAGACCTGTTCTTTGATGGGAAGCACCCATGTGCCTTCTGGCAACACAGCTCTTGCCACACTGGATCAAGCATGTGCTTGTGCAAATGTCTTAGTGACTCCCATTCGAGGCCATATGGCACCCACCAGCCGGTGACCTTTTCCTGACACTGGAAGCAAATCTGTCAACAATCCAGATCTTCTAAGCTTTACTTTTCCCCCTAAGCCTTGTTCAAGTGACATCTAAAGACCCAGGGAATCATGGGATTCAATCCCATCAGGCTCATAATAAATGGGAGAGTTTGCAGAGTCCAGATTTTTCAATTGTGACATAGAGACAAGCAAGTGGGTTGGTATCCAGTGCGAGCATGTGCGTTCCCCAGTAATGATCCCTGAGAAATTCCCAGTTCTATGCGGTACTGTCCCAGTGACATTATTCTGAACAATAACATTTGGTCTATTTGGTCTGGAGAAGACGCTTAATCCTACATCAAGCTTGGTTGGTGCTGGATTTGGAAACGTAGGACGTAAATGGAAACCAATGGTTAAAAAAAAAAAGCACGAGACGATGTCATTAAATACACACTTTGTCATTTGATCCCTGGAGGTTCAACTTCACCATCTTGAGCCTTAGGGTTTTGCTCTGAACGTGCAATTTCAATACCCCACCGATGTGCTGTCCAGGGACTGGCAACATCGTGGACTTAGCCCTGCCAGCACCGGCCCACCAGCCTCCCGGAATGTTCTCAGTCACAGCTTCACAGCTGCTGCGTCTCAAAGGAATTAGACGCAAAAGTGAAGCCTTTCAAAAAACCCGAGCTCAAGGAGTCCAAGGTGCCAAGGGAGACACGGCTGTCAAAGGTGCCCGTGAAGAATGCTAACTGAACCCACGGGATGTGGGGATGTAAGTGAACTCTGGCACTTTACATACGTGGCTTTACGTCCATACACAGAGCTGAGTAAACTACAAAAATGTGTATTTGACTATTTTGTCTAGATCCCCAAATGTCTATATATTTAAATTGGAAATAAAACCTTTAAAAAAAATCTTTTCAGGGGCACCTGGGTGGCGCAGTCGTTAAGCGTCTGCCTTCGGCTCAGGGCGTGATCCCGGGGTCCTGGGATCGAGCCCCACATCAGGCTCCTCCACTGGGAGCCTGCTTCTTCCTCTCCCACTCCTCCTGCTTGTGTTCCCTCTCTCACTGGCTGTCTCTCTCTGTCAAATAAATAAAAATAAAATCTTAAAAAAAAATAAAAATAAACAAACAAATAAATAAATAATTCTTTTCAGTGGAACACCCTGGCTGGTCTCCTTAGGCGCGGGTTGCTGCAGAGTGGAGATGCGTCAAATATTGGAGTGCTACGTGAGATACCAGATTCGGGGCACAGCGGAAGCTGGTGAGGCATGGTCTGGATCCAGGGTGACCCAGAGACTGGATCTGGCTCTCGGAAATGATTCCTTTGTTCTTCTCAGGTTCTTAAATGTTTGAAGATTTTTGTGTTAAACACAGGAAAATGGGGTCTCAGGAAAATACTGTAGCTGTAGTCGCCGGGTCCGAGGGTACAGCCACTGAGTCCACATGCCACATAGCAGTGATCGGATGCAAGTGAGAGCAGACACCCCTCCCTTCTTTAGGCGGGGCGTGTCCACTCACTTGGCTGCAGTCCCCACCACTCCCTATGGCCTCACAGCCTCCCTCAGACAGATGACCTGCTTTGGCTCCCATGGGCACGTGGATTTGAGACTCCAGGTCCTGTCATACTCCCTATTCTGTCTCAGAGGAGACTAAGCCCTTCAGGACCTGTGAGTTTCACAATCCACTTTAGAAACCTGTAAATCCCTGGGGTCGCCTGGGTGGCTCAGTCAGTTGAGCATCTGAATCTTGATTTTAGCTCAGGTCATGATCTCAGGGTTGTGAGTTCGAGCCTTGCATCAGCTCCACGCTCCGTGGGAAGGCTGCTTGAGATTCTCTCTCTCCCTCTGCACCTCCCTCTGCTCATGTTCTCTCTCTTTCAAATAAATACATAAATCTTAAGAAAAGAAAAGAAACCTGTAAAACCCCGTACATAGAGCTCTCTTCATCAGATATGTCTACACCCATTGGTTTATGGAACGTTCTTTAAAAATAAATGTTTTTTATCTTTTAAGAACGTTGCACTGAAGTGCCGGACTGAGCTGCCCACACTCCTGGGTAATGTTACATTATAACCACCGATTCATGGAAAGCCTGTTTCTTTTTTCATTATTTATTTTTTGCCTTTATTCTCCAATTCCACTCTTACTCCTTTGACCTCATAGGCACCAGACCAACATACTTAGATTTGCCCAGAAAAACTCGCCTGTCCTTATAAAACAGGTGTGCTCTTTTGTGAACAGGTGTGGCTCGTGGAAATCCAAGTGGCTGCGCCCTAGCTCACGTCCGGTTGCCGACGTACCGTCCTCCCAACCCGCAGTTTGCGATTTGCTGCCCACATTTGCAGGCTGCTCTGCTCGCTTACACTGGAACACAAACCCGCAAGTATCCGAAAGATCATCTTCTCCAATCATCCCCTGAATCGGGAGCACGCAAGAGTTAAGGCTGAAATGCCAGCCTGCCCTCTGGGGGCTGGTCCCCACTTTGCATCCTCCCAGAATTTGGCGTTTTGGCCCCGAAGCTCAGCTCAGAAAAACCCTCCTCCCCAGTTCTGAAGGCTGCTTTTCATTCAAACCCTTCCTCACTCCCTGGCTTTAAATACTCAGAAATACTTAGTCATCTCGCCAAGGCAGTGGGGGTTTTTTTATTATTATTTTAAAGATTTTATATTTATTCATTTGAGAGAGAGCGAGCAGGGGGAGCAGCAGAGGGAGAGGGAGACGCAGTCTCCCCACTGAGCAGGGAGCCCGATGCGGGACTCGATTCCAGGACCCTGAGATCATGACCCAAGCGGAAGGCAGACGCTTAACCAGCGGAGCCCCCCAGGCGTCCCATCCAAGGCAGTGTTTTTGTTCATTGTGTATATATGTTCCCAGGACGGACTTCCCTTCCCTCTTGACACAAACATCCTACAAGGCCCAATCTGACATTTACCTCCGCAAACGCCCAGGTCATCCCCATATCCTGTGGGAAACCCAAGGCTCTCAGCCCTGAGAACCTGGGGCGTAAGGCCTGCTCCCCACCCCCCACCTGTGTCTGCTTCGGACAGTGGCGGTGTCCATGCGCGCCGCGGCCCCTTCCCAGAACCTAAGAAACTCCAGGGCAGGGACTGGGTCTCCGTGCACCTCTGACCCCTTTGCCCGACAAGCACTTACCTAGAGCTGCACAGGGAAATTTTGCTAAAAATAGAAGTCATGCCCATCAGATGAGAGCCGTGGGGCAGTTCGCACCATCCTCCCTCCTTCCCTGATGTCCATACGTGCCCACCTCCGAATGATGCTGCGTTTGGGGCCGTATAATTAAGCGCACACACAGAACTACACGTGTGCATGACGGCTCATCGCCGCAGCGGCGTCTGCGAACCGAGTGCGTTTGATCGCCCAAAGTCCGTGCTTGCAGCCTGGAATTGAAGTTTAAATCAAAGTGGTGGGACATTTCTTTTCTCCATGATGGGATTACAAAGGGAAGAGATCCCCGGGAGTAAACCCTAAGAATAGGGCCATGGCTGAACCTGGTCCTCAAAGCACTTTGCCAGACAATTGAGAACCGCTATTTTGTCTGTGGCTAAAAATATAAAAGTAGGGCAAGCTATAGGAGATCAATTTTAAATCATCTGAAGCGACAGGAAAGACATTTTCTGAGGTGCTTTTGAGATGGCATAATTTATGTTTCTGCCGTGGCCTTTTAATAAAGAGAGAGGGGGGTGGGGAGAGTGCCACCTGCATTTTCAATACTCCTGTCCTGGTCCGGAGCTTTGCCCAAATGTTAGCACTTCAACCAGTTACAAGCCATCAGAATGGTTTTATTTAAGAATATGGATATGAGGTACAGTTGTTTCTTATGTATATGATGCCTTTACTAAAAGAAAACAGCTTACGAATTGTGTCGTTAACTCACGCTGCTGGTGGGAAGGTAATTTCCCATGTTTCTGCTTCCGGAGAAGCGGAACCTTGAAATTGGAAAATTTACATGTAAAATGGAATTCTTTCTTAGGGAACGTGGGGAGGGGGCAAGATCAACAATTGGGTACAACATATTCACACGTCACAACAGCCCGGGAGGTCATCAAGTCATTCCCATCTTACAGAGCAGGAAAGACCACCCCAGGCCCAACCACTGTCTTCTGGAAAGAGCCCCAGCATCTGCTGACCTGCCCTCTGCTGTCCCTGGACACAGCCGCCCCAGAGACTCCCTTGACCATCACCTTGGGGATACTCTGCACCCTTTCCTGTGGCGGAGTGCCCCCCACCCCGCTCCCTGTGTATTTCTCTTTCTTGGTGAACTCCCTCATTTTGATGGAAAACTTTGTCCAGTAGCTTCCCTAGCAAGAGGGAAGCCTTGGTCACTTTTAAGACCATAATCCCCATACCCTTGTCCACGTCAGCGCCAGCTTTCACAATCGTGTCGTCACCGTGCAAATATTCTAGGGGCCACAGCGTGTCGGGGGCATGGCAGCTTGGCTCAGTCGAGGGGTCTTCGAGCAAGTGAGGCTGCATCTTCAGTGACACTCATCGTTCTGCTCATCACTCGGAAACAAAACCCAGCGCGTGGCCTGGATGGCGAGTGTCATGGGGAGCCGCACAGTGAGAGTCCGGGTCTGAAGGCTCGGGATGGGCAGGATGTCCGTTATTTCAGACGGGACGCCCCATCCACACTAACATCCACACTAAACACTGCCGATGACACCAAGGTGTGGGATTATGCCCTGGGTCTTAGCAAGCTGGTTCAGCACAAGGAAAACCGTTTGCAGTCTGGGGAAATAAATTAGAATATGCAAAGCTTCTAAGTACAATCCATTAACACAGAGGATAAAAAGGCGCATAATTTGATGAAGCCAAACATAAATGCCCCCCCTCAGCTCCCCAATTGCTACCTTTTCCTTCCTCCCACAGTTAATCATTTTTATTGTGATTGCCGTAGTTTATGGAAAGGGAAAAGAATGTTTATAATGGAAATTATTTGCATACACCACATTTGCTGTTCACCGTACTGTTCGCCTTTAGCAGAAGTGGATTCTAACATCTGGGTATGGATCTCTTTAAGATGATCTCGGGGGTTGCGGTTACCCACGGTCAACCGCGGCCGGAAGCAGGCGATCCTCCTTCTGATGCGTCCGTGGGTCAACAGCAGCCTAACGTGACGTCACGTGCCCACGTCACTCAGGGCACTTCTCTTCACGGGACCATTTCAAGAAGAAGGGTGAGCACAGTACAAGAAGATATTTTGGGACAGGGAGAGTGAGAGCACATTCACGCAACTTTTATTATAGTAAATTGTTACAATTGTTCTATTTTATTATTAGTTATTGCTGCTAATCTCTAACTGTGCCTAATGTGTACGTTTCACCTTATCACAGGTGTGTACGCATAGGTAAAAACACAGCGTATATAGGGTTTGGGACTCTCCGCGATTCAGGCATCGGCTGGGGGTCTTGGAAAGGATTCCTGCAGGTAAAGGGATCTGCGTGTATGCACGTCTGCTAATGGCAAAGTCTCTTTTTTTAAAGAGAAATCTCAGACTATGAGATCAATATTTTATTCTAATGCTGATCAGTCCTCTATATAAATGTCATCTCTCCCTCACCCTCCAAATAAAACCAGATAATGTTTTCCTACAAAAGAATTGAGAAGGCCTGCCTATTTTTGCTCCAGGGTAATGGAATATATTTATCAATGCAGAATAAATGACATAAGTCAGAGTTCACTGTGGAGACTCCCATAGCTCTCACTAATCTTATAAAGATGAAGTTTGCTGGGCGTCTCCATAAATGAGACCCATCTAGTTCTTAAAAGCATATTCAATTCATAATTTTAACCCACCATCCCTGCATTTTTCAGGGTCAAGAGCAAAGTGTGATATCCGCCACTCTATTTGGTCTTTAGCAATCTCATTTTTGTGGATCTGAATCTCCTCAGGGGAAATGAACTCACGGATAAATCTGCATAATTACACATACTCTCTGCTTGCAGCAAAATATCTAGCCGTTCCCATTTCTCCCTCCTCCATTGTTATGGGGTCCAGGAGAAACACAATGCAAATTCCACAGACAAGGGAATGCTCGCCTCTAGAGCTCCGGAGAGAATGTGGCTCATGACATTCAAGATTTGATTTGAGACTTCTTTTCCTCATGTACGTTCTGAGAAAATAATACAGTAATGTTATTCCCAGGCACAAATGCAAATTCATCACCGTTTATGGCAAGCTGCAGAGCCCTGCATAAATGGCACAATTTGTCCAATAGTTTTTACTTAACTATTATGGGACTGACACCTACAAACAATTTTTGAAAGCTTTTTTTATTGAGCAATAACAGAACTTCAGAAAGTACATATACTTTCAGAAGCGTATAGCTTGATGAATTATTACAAAGCAAACACACACATACAGCCTCCACTGGGGTTAATAAATCAGGGATGTCCCCAGGTCCCCAGGTGCCCTGTGGTTTGCCTTCCCGATCGCTACCCAGACTTACCTTCTCTGGGTCCCTTATCCTAACGCCACCGGGCAGTTCTGCGTGTTTTGAACTTGACACATGGAATTGTCACAGTAATGATATCCGGCTGCCTGACTGCTCTCATTCTGAACTCACTTGGTGAGGACCAACTCTTTGCGGTGTATATCCGCGGTCCACTCATTCCTGCTTTATGCTCAGGGCATCTCATCTTCAGCATATTTGGTACGAATAGACCAAAACTTATTTTCACCCATTATACTGAGCTTTCAGGTAGTGTCTGATTTGGGGCTATCTTAATAACGCTGCTAGCAACACTTATATTTCCGTACATGTATTTTGGTGCACATTTAAAACGGCTGGTTATGTTCCATTTTAGTAGATAATGCCCAATGCTTTCCCACGGTGGTTGGACTTGTTTTCATTCCCACCAGAAGTGTGTGAGAATTCCAGTAAGTCAAAATCCTCACCCATACTGGACACTTGTCAGGCTTTCAAACGTGTTAGCCGTAGGTACGTAAGTAATCTCATGGCGGCTTTAACCTGTACCTCTATGGCGAAGGAGACTGGAAATACGTTCATATGGTGGTGGGATATCAATCACCACCACCCGCTCCCTGATATTTGAAAGCGTCTTTTCAAGAATCTTGTCATTTTTCTAATAGATATGAATGTCGTTTGCTCATTGATTTGTAGAATTCTTCTTTGTACCGGATATGAGCCTTTTGTTGATTTGATATGTGCTAATATTTTCTCTCATTCCGTGGTTTATCTTTCTGTGTTTTGCATGTGGTCTTTTGACGAGTAGAAGTTCCCAGTTGTAATAGAGTCAAATGAATCGGTGTCTGACTCTGTGTCTGTTGCTTTTGCGTTTGGCTTAAGAGATCTTTGTTTATATAAACACCATGCTTTCTTACAGAAATTCTGTGTCTTACCTTTGCAAATAGCTCACCAACTCACAGGAAACTGATTTTTGTGTACAGTGGGAGGCAATAGTCATCATTATTTTTTTTTCTGAACCCAGCACCATTTATTGAAAAGGGACCCTTTCCCCAATACGTTGCAGGACCACCTTTGACGTAAGTCAGGTGTCCATACAGGCACAAATGTGTTTGGGAGAGTTCTATTCTGTCTCTTTGGTTCATTTTTCTATCCCCGCTCCAACAGGATATTGATACAGTAACGAAGGCATTTTATTACATCTGATGGAGTAATTTCTTTAAATCCACCTGTTTTCTTAAAGATTCTCTTGGGTGTTCCTGGCCGTTTGCATTTTCACATAAGTTTTTCAGAATCTGCTGGTCAAATATCTTCTGGGATTTTGATCAGAGTTACTTTGAAACTATATTAACACATGTATTCTATTAAGACTTCAATTCCTGGGGGCACCTGGCTGGCTCAGTCAGTGAAGCATGCGACTCTGGATCTCCAGGTCGTGAGTTCGAGCCCCACATTGGGTGTAGAAATTAATTAAAAATAAAACTAAAAAAAGAAAAGCCTTCAGTTCACGAACTATAGTATATCCCATTTTGTTTATCTTTAATTTATCCGAATGCTGCTTTATCCTTTATACTGTTGAATATCTTTCACTAGATTTAGCCTTCGTTATTGTATCTTTGGTTCGGTTTTAAATGGCAACGTTACTTAATTTCATCCTCCCAGTCTGTTACCGTGATACAAACGCGTGATCATAAACCACGCCGAGCTGCCCCACACCTGCCTGGGCTCCCGCAGGCTTCACCATCTGCCAAGGGTCCTTAGGGATGGGCCTGCCCCTCTCTGGGCTTCAGCTTTGGCACCTAGAAACTGGATCACGGACTTTCCTCTCGCCCAGGGTTGCTGGGAGTTGGAGTGGTTCCTGCCCTAATGCTGGGAGCAGCCTGCAGGGGGGCTCAGCTAGCGGCAGTCACCGTGGACATCCCCACCTGGGGCCGCAGGGGGCCACCGTCGGCAGGTGACCATGCAGAAATGCTGGGCCACAACCTGCGGCCACCCCAAGGCAAGGGCATGGGGAGCCAACGGCTGCCGCGTAGCACATCTTTAGTTCAAAAAGCCACATGCTATTTCTGCCCCTTGGTCTGCATGAAGCCCCATGTTACGTTTGGCTGCCCAGAGGCCTCGCAGCTCCAACTGTGGAGGCTGGAGGAACGAAGGATTAATTCAGTTAATTCATTACAGACAGATTAAAACTAAAAAAAAAAAAAAAGGAAAGCACAATTTAAGGATATTTAGGCGACGTAACGTGCAGAATGACGTCACACTCATTTTGTTGAACTTTTTACAGAACACGAACCACCTGCCGGGGCCAGGACTAGGGTGAAACAGGCCCAGCACCCAGGGCGCAAAATTGAAGGGTCCGCACAGCCGGAGAGCAAGGGACTCCGGACATTTTGCCCCCTGGGGTCTTGCTTGCTTGGCCCTGGTCCGGCCCCTGCCACCTTCACTCGGTTCAAACTGTCCTGTGATTGCTCTCAGCAAATCGCTCCAGCCCGCATCACGGCCAGGACTGGGGTGGCAGCAGGCAAAGCAAAGGGGGCCTCTCGGACCAAGACTGGAGGCCGGTCCTCTCTCCACCCGCTGCTCCTGCCTGGGCCGCGTCATAGAGATCTTCTTAAATCTCCGCACAGCGATTCCCTGCCAAGGGTACTATCATAGCTGCCGATATGCACCTCATAGAACGGCAGCGTGGGTCCCAAGCTATACAAATGCCATGTTCTTCTTCGCCTCACAGAAGGGCCTGAGGTGTGAAACCACCGAGCTTTTCGGGTCCAGAGTGTTGCCTGGCGGAAAGGAGCCTTTTCCTGCCCGGTGCTTTGCCCTGCAGACTGTCGTGGTCCCACTTAGAGCTTTGCGGCAACTTGAAATTGATTCTCCCAGGATTGAAGTCGCCTTGATACATGTGTCCTTAGACCTGGAAAAATCCTGGGAATGGCATTAGTAGTGAGTCCTAAAATCTGGCTGTGGGAGTGTGTGAGTGTGTGGTACGCTTTCCACTTCAGAGCCTCCCCAGGTGTCCTGTGTGACAGGGTGTGCAGAACGCAAGGATGGCCTTGAAACATCTGTATTCGTGCACTCTGGAAGCAGCTCAACGTGTTGCAAAATTCTCTCAGATCCCCTTCTGAGTGAACCAGAGTTTAAGAATCCATAAATAGGCCAACAGCCGAGCTTTTAACTCTGCGATTCCTATGGCATGACTATTATTTTTCCCTAACAGGGTTGGTGGTCAGAGTCACCAGGAATGACAAGGGTATAGTTATTAAGGCCCTCAGAGCGGGGGACATACTCAGTCCCATCCTGGTATAAAAGTACAGATGCGGGCAGGCAGGAATTCTGTGCGGGTGTAGACAGTGAAACAGGTGTTCTGCACAGAAGCCAGGGGGAGGAATTAATGGTTGGAGGGATTCTTTTCAGATATGGTTCTTTTTCACAAACTACCAAAACACCAAGGATTATATCACCTTCCTGAGTGGAAGTGAAGTGAGAAGGAATGGAGAAAAGAAACGGGAATCTGGGGAAGACTGGAAGTGGATGTAAGCACTGGGTCAAGGGAAGAAACCACCCACAGTAAACTAGGACCCACCTGTGCCTTTCCTATAAGAAAAGCCATCACAATGCTTCATGTTCGGCCTTTGTTAACATGGATAAAACATAAGCTCTTAGTAACAGAGAATAATGATTTGAGATTTGTTCCAATGTATTATTCACCACTTACGGGACCGGTGCCCTGAATACGCTTTCTCTCGCAAACACAAACTCAAGGGCAGGAGAACGTGTAGTTGAGGCCCTCAGGCAGCTCTCCCACTGGGTTCGAATTGTGGTCCCATTGCCGCTGGGTGTTCAGAGCTCACACGGGCAATGTCCAAGAGATTGCTCTCTTCCTCGCCCAGGTAGAGGGCATTTCGCTCAAGTCCCGCTGAAACTCTTGGACATGAACGTGGGACCAGAGTCCTATGGAGAGGTCATCTAAGTCTCCGCGTCTCAAAATGAGATGACGTGTGTAGTACAGAATGTCCGGCATATGTTTTTAGCCACTGAATTTGTGGTATCATTGACATGAGCAATAGGAAACGAATGAATGTGTCTTTAACCCTTCAAGACCCTGATAACTAACAAGTCTCACAGCAGACACAAGCCGTCTTGACTCCTGCTTGCTGAGTGGGGGAAATCTGCAGGAAAACCCACTGCCAAATGTCATTTCTGTTTTATCATAAATTACAGTTATGTATATGTAATCGTACTCACGTACGTTTCTGTATCATCTCAAAATGTATGAGGAGCTTTTAGACACAAGATTACAATTGCACCTGCCACGGTAAGTAAGCAGAGAGTTTAATCCCTGTTTTACACGGAAGAGATTGAGGCCATGAGAAGTGAAATAATTTCTAACCACACTCAACTTTTTGTTGGTCTTCAAGTATGCCATTTGCTTGGCACTTGCTTCTTCCTGGATCAGTTATTTCCCCAGATTTTGCATAGCTGGGTCTTTCCCAGCCCTGGGGATTCAAGCAAAAATCTCACTTCCGCAGAAGGACTCTCCCTCACTCCCTATCTGCACAAAGTCATGGATCCTCCCAGACACGCTCAATTCCATCAGTCTGCTCCCTCGTTGGAACATTATATCATTAGTTAAAATTCTGTTCGTTCTTTCTGTGTTTGCTTATCTGTGTACTCTCCATATTGGAACATGAGCTCCCGTGAGCAGGGCCCTTGTATGCTGTGCTCACGGCTGCCTCTGCCGCCCAGAGCAGGGCTCGTTGCAAGAACAGACTCGATAACAGGCGTATCAAGCTGAGCAGGAAGGAAGACGCTCCCACGTTAACCTTTGGTAAGGACAGTTTAAGAGAGGGGGCATGTGTGGGTCCTGGGATCAAACTGTTGGGTCCAATTTCCAGCTCGTCCGTTTACCAGCTCTGTGCAACCCTGGGAATTTGCTTCAACTCCCGGAGGCTGTGATGTGGCATGTACCAGTCGTGGCTATGTGGCGTCTAGCTGCGAGGGTGACCATGAGGACTTAGGGAGATAACTCAAGCACAGTGCCTGCCCATGTGAAAGGTCTGCTGTGAGTCACAGTCAGCAAGGACACTGCGTGCACAGAGGGCATGAAATGTGGGGAGAGTGTCTCTCTGCGGCAGAATGGATCCCTAACGCTCCCTGCACTCCCTGTGTTGTGTCATTCCTTGCCTGTGCTCCTGCAGCCTCCCCACTACCCCACCTCCCTGACGCTGCACTTGGCCATGTGACTTGTAAGCAGAGGTCCCAGAGCTGGGGTGAGGCTGCAGGAGGCAGAGTCCCTCCCCTGTTCTCCTGGGATTATTAGAAGAAGGGCTTGCCCTGAGCCCCGCCTGCCCTAAAGCTTGTCTCTGTGCCACAGAAGCATCACCCAGATCAGTACACATAGCATTTCTAACACCCAGGAATTCCTCAGGCTCCTTTCCAGAAAATAGCCCACCTCTCGAAGGCAACCACGTTTCAGGCTTCCCTCACCTTGGATTAACTTTGCGTCTCCCTCGACTTCATATAAATGGAATCACAGAATACTTTCACCCCTCCTTTTTCCAAAAGTAAACATTCCTCTCTAACAAAAGGAGTCAAGATCGCCACGGAAAATGTTATAATTACTCCGAGTTCAATTGTACTTGAAGAGTGTTCCTTCTCTCAACCTTAGATGCTTTACAGCCCATGTCCCTTTCAATCTCCTTTCTCAGCCTGACTATAGAAAATATAGGACTCCATTGGTTAGCAGAAGATTCGAAGGAAGCCCTGGGGAAAAGCTGACATGTCAGCATTCACGCCACACGCTTCTGGCTTCACCCCTGGTGACTTTGATTTACTGACAATCTGAGTCAAGGAATTTGTTTGCAAACGATTACAGAGTCGGGGGCATTTTATAGTCTGACAACGCCTTGGGG
Organism: Ursus americanus; assembly: GCF_024610735.1. Classification (NCBI taxonomy): domain Eukaryota; kingdom Metazoa; phylum Chordata; class Mammalia; order Carnivora; family Ursidae; genus Ursus; species Ursus americanus. The sequence continues at coordinate 21,271,282 of NC_142156.1, read as the reverse complement.
CGCAGTGCACAGCCCAGCTTACTTTTGTCCAGGGGAGCCATCTACAAGCAAAGGGTCCGGACAGGAAAACCAAGGGGCGTGGTTCTCCTCCAGGTGCAGCACCAGGTGTGCGCGCCCCCTTGTGCCTGCCTGATCACCGAAGCACGAGGGACCGCGCTGGGCCCGAGGAAGCACAACTTCAACTGCGGTGGATGACAACCTCTTTCAGAAAGAAGATGTGCATTTCAATGCACCGTGTGGCGCACGGTGGACCCGGGTGGCGTGAGCTGTCGTTAGGAGTCCCTGTGTTCTTTCTTTGCGGTTGCACAGATGGGAGCCCTAGAGCCTCAGGGAGGCCCCCAGCTGTTCTCTCTGCTCTTTATCACCGGGCAGTGAACTCCCATTTAATACCATTTTCACTCCCAGCTTCAGATCGATTTCCTCTTCCATTTGTTTCAAAGGGGGCATGCCTCCTGGGTTAATCTCATACGTCATTTTAAATGCTAGTGGAAACGGTCTCGAAGCATCCTGCCGGAATCAGTATTCAAATTCATCTGTAAATGTTACACTGCATCAGATAGACTCCAACACCATGTGGGATTTTTGTTCACTGCTTAGGGGCCTGGAAGTAAGGATTCTTCCATTTATTGTAATTCCCTGTGGCACACACCTTGGATTATCTCCTCTAATATCACACACAACTCCCTTGCCTCCACCTTCCTCTACTAAAGAAACCAAAAAGCAAAATATTCGTCTTTGCCGCTCCATTGTGGTTAAGGGTGGCTCTGTGACCTAATTCAAGCCACTGGATTTAGGTGGAAACACCTGGAGAAGCACCTCTCCTCAAATAAAAAAAAATACGCAGGGTGCAAGGAGAAGCATTTTAGCATCTCTGCGTTTCCCCTGCCAAGAATGTGTATGTGATGGCTGGAGAAGGAGCAACCATCTTGTGACCGTGAAGACGAAAGCCCCTGGCTGAGGATGTTGGGGAAAGAAGAGAAAAGGGGCTGGGTTCTTTTCCTTTTTTTTTTTTTTAAGATTTATTCGTTTATTTGAGAGAGAGAGCACGCTGGCGCATGAGCAGGGGGGTGGGGGCCAGAGGGAGAGGCAGAGAAGCAGACTCCCTGCTGAGCATGGAGCCCGATGCGGACCTCCCCTTGGGACTCCACTCAGGGCTTGATCTTAAGACTCCGAGATGGTGACCTGACCGAAAACAAGACACTTAACTGATTGTGCCACCCAGTGCCCCAAGGGGCTGGGTTCTTGAGGACAGCAAGGAGACTACTCCAACCATGGACTCCCTAGCTCTGGATTTACTGTAATGTGAGACGGTAAAACCATCCTGGGGCGCCTGGGTGGCGCAGTTGTTAAGCGTCTGCCTCCAGCTCAGGGCGTGATCCCAGCGTTCTGGGATCAAGCCCCACATCAGGCTCCTCCGCTAGGAGCCTGCTTCTTCTTCTCCCACTCCCCCTGCTTCTTCCTCTCCCGCTCCCCCTGCTTGTGTTCCCTCTCTCGCTGGCTGTCTCTGTCAAATAAAGAAATAAAATCTTTAAAAAAAAAAAAAAAGAAGGTAAAACCATCCATAGATGTCGATGCCCCTGGAGCAGGGCTTCCTCCTACCTCCCGCTGAAAACAGCACCTGCTGGTACAAACACCTCATTATCAGAGAAACATTTCCTGCGACAGAATTCCCTGTGTTATCTCCATAAGGTCAGTGGAAAGAGCAGGTGGTGGGTAGTCTGACGGTTCCAGGGGAAGACTGGCTCAGCCACGCAGCCTCTGTGGCCCTGGGGAGTATACCTAAACCTCTCTGAGCCTCAGCAGACTTCCCAAAAGAGGGGTGAGGTAGCGTGTTTCCTACGAGCTGGTCAAGAAAATAAATGAGACAACACACACAAAGTGCCCTTTGTGGAGCCTGGTATAGAAAACCCTCGTCTTTGATTCCCTTTCTTTCATACTTCACGATACACCCCGTGTGTGTGTGTGTGTGTGTGTGTGTCTGCATGTGCCCGTGTGTGAGAAATAATATATTATATATTTATATATACTTACATATTTACATACATACACTTTCATATATGTATATATTTTATATCTATATAATTTACATTATATTAGAGAGGACTCAATGTACTCTATGATTACATTTATATAAAGTTTAAGGAGATGCAAATGGGTATATGTGTGCGTATATATTTACATATACATATATACATATATACACACACATACATATACCATGAGTTTTAAATTATTATTTTAATTTTTTTAAGCTTATCTTTTTTAGTAGTCTCTACACCCAACGTGGGGCTTGAACTTATGACCCTGAGATCAGGAACTCCTCTGAGATCATAGTCCCCCAACTGAGCCAGCCAGGCACCCCTAGATTATTATTTTATTAATTTAAAAACCTTGCTTCCTTGGAGTACGTCTTCCTGCTGGCATGTATTTGATTCGACATGATGAGAAGCAGAGGTTACATGGGATGCTGTGTTAATTCCACAAGACACCTGCCTAAAAATGTTCTGTGGTCAAATTAAACTTGGAAACGTCTTTCCCCGTGTGGATTCACAGGTGCACGAGCCTATTCATGGATGCAAAATTCCAGCACCATAAAGAGCATTTAACGCCTATGGAAGAATTCCAAATAATTTATGCAAATACTCTACCTTGGACTGAGGAGAGCTGACCCCCACTCCCTGGGTGTGGGTCATGCGCGGTGACGTCCTCCCAAAGGGACAGTGTGGAAAGGGGTGGGGAGAAATCACTCTGCATCAAAGGATCTGATTTGTCAGGACCTCTGCCAAGTGGTCACGGTCAACATCAATAGCGAAGTCATGTTGAGAGTATGGACCGTGGATATGATGTGATGAACACGGCACTTGGTCCCCTGGATCTTCTCAGGAACCCGTAGCCCAGTCTTAGCATGAGGAAAACATCAGACAAATTCCAATGGGGGGGAGGGCATCGATACAAGATATCGAAGCGGTACTCCTCAACACTGTCCAGACCATCAAAACGACAAACATTTGAGAAACTGCCACAGCGAAGAAGAGCTTAAGGAGACATGAGGACTGAAAATAGCACAGGATCCTAGAGAGGATCCTGGAACAGAAAAAGGACAATAAAGAAGAAAGGAAATCTAAATAAACTATGGGCTTATAGCCCATAGCTACTGCTTTATCAAATGTAACAAATATATTACGAAAAGGTAAGAAGTTACTAACTGGGGAAGCTAAGCATAGAAACTCTGTGCTATCTTCTCAGTTCTTCTGTACATTTAAAACTGTCCTTTAATATAAAGTCTATTTTAAGAACAAACTTACCTTTGCGTAATTCCACATTGGCTACGTGTATTTGAAATGGACATTTTTTTCCCCCAGAATATCTATAAAATATCCCCAGAAAACATTTTGGAAAGTTATTAATTAGATTACACTTTATTTTCCTAATGAGAATTTTTGAAATAGTTTTTCACTGTGAATGAAATAGGCACGTTTTATTATCACCCTTTAATTGCTTAATTAATTGCATATGCATATTTAAAGCAAATTAATTAAAAGGCTATAATAATTTTGAAACATGACCTTCTTCCTCTCAAGTTGTAGGAAATGGTTTTGTCAATAGTTTCATAAATGTTTATGAAACGGTGCCTGCAACCGAATTAGGTGACTTAGGCCACTGTGTCTCAAAGAGCCATGAAAACCAAGTGACTGAGAGCCTCTTTCCTAGTATGTGGAAAATTGTACAGACTCACACGCACAGTGACTCCATTATGCAGGTCACTTGGGAGGTGGGTAAGAACTTATCTTATGTCTGACCCAGCATGACTAAAAAGTTTCAGGAGACGAGTCTCATAAAAGACCCCTCTCTTGTAATGAACTTCTAAAAACCTTGTATGTTTCTTGGGGCCCCTGGGTGGCTCAGTCGGTTGAGTGTCTGACTCGGAGTCAGCTCAGGTCCTGATCTCATGGGTCCTGAGATCGAGCCCCAAGTTGGGCTCCGTGCACAGCAGGAGTCTGCTTGAGATTCTGTCCCTCTGACCCTTATCCCACTTGCTCTCTCTCTCAAATAAATAAATAAATCTTAAAAAAGAAAAGAAAACAAAAACAGCAACTGGTAAGTTTTTAATATTATCCCAGGTAATTTTTTTTTAAGTAAGCTCCGTGCCTGGCCCGGAACTCAATGTGGGGCTCAAACTCGCGACTCTGAGATCAAGACTTGAGCTGAGTGAGATCAAGAGTCTGATGCTTAACTGACTGAGCCACCCAGGAGCCCCCAACCCCAAGGTAATATTTCTTGTAAGAATCCCATGCTATGTATACAAATTTCAGGTCTTTGGTCGCAAGGGACAAGCCCGTCTCAAAATCAGTTTTAACAAAAAGAGAACATGAGGGTTCATGTGCTGAATTCAAATAATAATTCAGAAAAACTCAAGGCTTCAGGCACGGCTGGATCCGGGGCCCAAGTGATAGAAAATGTTCTCTTTGTCTCTCTCCATTGCTTGTTATCCCTGCCCCCACCTCCCGAAAAGCTCAGTCCTCAAAGTGTGCACTTCTGTCCTTCACGTCTTCACGGGCACGAGAAGCTTTCCTCTGCAGCCAGCTGGCATGGCTTGGATTGTGTTCTCTGAAATTCATGCGTTTAACTTGTAGCTCTCGGTACCTCAAAATGTGACTGTATCTGGAAATAGGCAGATGGCTGATGTAGTTAGTTAAGAGGGGGTCCTTAGGGTGGAGCCCTGATCTGGTCTGACCCGAATTCTGGTAAGAAGGGGCGATTTGGAGGCAGACACGCATGCACACACAACACCGTCAAGAGCGGGATGAGGGTACAGACGGCCTCCCTGCCTCTACAAGCTGAGGAACAGCAAGGAAGGCCGGCCCCCAGCAGAAGCAGGGTCCTCTCTCCGAGCCTCACAAAGAACCACCACCCCCCCCCGCCACCGTGACCTGAGCGTGGACGTCTAGCCTCTGAAACTGCGAGAGCACATTTCTGCCAGTGAAGAGACGAGTTTGTGGTGTTCCGTTACGCGGCTCTGGAAACTAAAGTTCCAGATGTGCCGTGAGCAGACTCCTGGGCTCAGAACGCTACGGGCAAAGCCAGGGACCCTGGCCCATGACTGTAGGCCTTGTCCTTCCCCTGGCGGAGTCTCGGTAGAAATCGGACAGAGATCACGATACGGGGGCTAGTCACGCTCACCAACTGCACGCCAACTGTTAGCCTGGGTCAATGGTCCTCGGACTTACTTGCAATTAAGAAAACAATTGGGGGAGGTTGGGTGCTACGAGCAGCTTGCAAAATGAGGGTTTTGCAAAATGCCATTAAACTGTCACAGGCCAACTGTTCCCACAATTATGTACAATAATTCTGTGATGTTAGCTCAAACCAGGAAAAATAATCTCCTTATGCAAAATGTATGCGATTAATAAAAGATGAACATTTTTATTCAGTTGTCCTTGCCCTTCCAAACACTAATTATATTTATTCCTTTTTATTCATGCAGAGGTTTTTTTATATAAATGTAATCATGGTTTAGTAAATCCATAACAATTTGTTGAACAGCAATGCTGATCACATCTCTTCAGCTAAGACTTGCAAAGCATTTCATTAAAATGGTGTTCCGCACCGAGGTGCGCTCCGTGAATTGAGTGCGTGACAGCAAAATAATGCCCCTTGCACACCAGGTACTTTTAAAAAGCCTCTTTACATATTATCAGCCAGTGTTGCTAGAAAACTTCTTTGTCCCCAGATGATGGGAAAAGCGGGATGGTGGTGAGCACAGAAGGACCTCGAGATAGAATGCACAAAGGTCTTTGCTCTAGATTTTACTCTTCGGTTTGTCCTGGGAAAAAAACAATAATGAAAGCATCAGCCTTGCAGGACTAGCCGGCGTGGGGTAAACTGTTTCCGCAGAGCCCTTCTGCAAAATTTTTTTGGATGCCGTGGTCACTTGA